>NC_056746.1:1507804207-1507984207 GCF_019279795.1 Protopterus annectens | reverse complement strand
AACTAAATAAGTGCTTACTTAGTTGTTTTAGTTATATACAGGTTAGGTGTTTTTCATCAACCAGAAAAAGAAGTGGTTGACCATAATTAACAGAGCTGAAGGGATTTATGTGGGAGGGGAAGTGAGCTAAGCCGATAGAGCAAGGTGATTTAGTACTACCTGATTTATTTATCTATTTATTTCCAGTTTGATTACTGGGGAAGTCCACTGGGCCCAATTGTGCCAGTTTTCAGTGGAGGCCCGGGGAGAAAATCTCCTTAATACATAATACAGTAAAGATACAAAAGTATAAAAGATACAGTATACAGTACAGTTTACAAATATGTACATTCAATATCAAGCATAAGCAACAAAGGTTATTGTGATAGATCTTAAGGGCTGTACTGTACAGATTCATTTAGACATACATGATAACATTTGAAGTGTGGAAACACTTCACATGCACTCATTTATGCACTCATTTAAAGTAAGATGCTATTTACAGTATTTACAAAGTTGAAATTGTGTGTTGAGTAGCTGTAGGAGTTGCAGAGAGCTTGGGTCCACTCTTAGGAAATAGCTATGGGAGGTAGAGAGAGCTTAGGAACCCAGGAGAGCAAATTAAACAGAATTAGGTAGGGTGAAAGCAGGATATTTTACAGTAACACAAACAAGGCTCATATATACAACACAAATAGGTTACAAGTCAAAGTGGAAAAGAATGATGAACTGGGTGGGGGGACAGTTGAAAAGTAAGATGAGAGTAGGATATTGGATGCAGGTCCTTAAGGAGAACAACCAAAATACAGATTATTTCCATGAAGTAGATGTCCTTATTCTAAAATCAAAGACAACACGGAAATGGAGAAGATTTTACCAAGAGGGATACCTGCAAGGAGTGGCACAAAAAGTATGGGGTTTTGAATTTAAGGGAGAATGCTAGCAAAATAACCAATGTTTTTGGAGTAAATAACTAGAGTGAGAAAGGTAATCCAGTGGGATGAAGCTAAGCAGAAGACTGAACTCCCGGTTAGTGACTGGACTGACAGCATATAGGCAAACAGCTAAATGAAAGACCAGCCCTGGTAAAATTTTGTTAAAAAAGACATAATTAGTAGGGAATATAAAACAATGCATGACAACTATACGAATCAGTCAGTGATGGTTAGAAAAAATTGTGAGAGAGAGACATGGAAGGCAGTTTAACAAGGGACAAAGGAAAGACATCTATATGATTTTCAAATATGCAACAGAGTCTACAAGGTTTAGGAGTTGTGCTTGGAAGTATCAGCGTAAGTATTTTGATACTACAAGCAGACCTCACAGAATTTTTCTCATATAAACAGCAAAGCTTAAGGTGTGATATGAAAAAGAGAGGCAATTGGGAACACAACTTGGCAGATTTTAAACATTTCATAGAGAGTACTTTGTTAGACATAATGAAATGATTCATTTGAGCTAGAATTAAATTCTTCATTGTCCAGACATAATAAGGCCTAAGACTAATGCGAATGACTGCCATAAAAGCAATTACTAGAAAATGAAAATCAAAATATAAAAAAAATTGTAACTCAAGTAGAGAATATGGTAAGGGAGATGAAAAAAGAACCGGAAATGGGATCTTTAGAAAAGGGGAGGATAAAATGAATAAATGTTATTTGTAGGAACGTTACATGCAGAATAACGGTCAGGAGGAGGAGTGAAATTTAAGCGAAGGTGGGACCAGAGCAATTTATTTAATTCACATACAAACTTACACACGTGTGTGTGTGTGTGTGTGTGTGTGTGTGTGTGTGTGTGTGTGTGTGTGTGTGTGTGTGCGCGCATACACACTCCCTCTGTGAAAATAACAGAAATGTTATATTATGGCTCATTTTCTCTTCTGTTACTCTATACTTACCTGTGTCACTTTTTAAAAATGTCATGTTTAATAAACATCTTAAAAAAATAAATTAGAAATAACATTGTGAATATATAAAAGCTTGCAGTTTCAAAATCCTACAGAGGTCACTGCTTTACTATTTGGTATAACAAGATGCAGAGCAGAAGAGATGCAAATTTCTTACCTGTAGCCCACTTTCTCACCAGTTATGCCAGGTACACAAGAGTTGCAGAAAACCACACCACATGACACTTACAGAAGTGATCGAAACTTATTTGATCACTTCAGCCAGTATCAAGTTCTTACAAGATTGTGCACAGTGGGGTTCGGGGAATATGCCTTTTCTCCAATGTAGACTAATCTCAGACTTGGTATATAAAATTAGCACGGGGTCTGTGTGTGTGTGTGTGTGTGGGGGGGGGGTCACAGCAGTGTTTTGGCTTTTGAGTTCAATAGTTAGCTATTTGAGATTAGCGTACTTTGATGTTCAGAAGTACATCCATATAAAGTTGTTGTGATGTGGGGAAAGAAGGGGGTTTACCCCTTAAAAAATGTATTTAGTATTCATGCATTTAGTGTTTAAGTGCATGTATTGTGGGAGCATGTGTTTTTGTGTTACATGCTCATGGGTGAGAGGGAATGTGGGCACGTGTCTCTCAGTCAACTAAATGTGCAGAATGTGTGCAAGTATATGTACAATTACCATTGCTTTTCATGATATCACTGTTTAGATGAGCAACATAGCAAGTATCTTTATCATCCATACAGCAAGATGTATTCCTGTTAGATTCATAGCTGATATGCCTTCTGTTCAGAATCAGCATGTCCTTCCTGTGTTTGCATGGAATTTGGAGTGCTCTGGTTTCCTTCCACTTACCAAGAGGCTTGCAGAAGGCTAACTGTTGGCATTAAATTTTCCTAGGTGTGCATGTGGTGTTTGAGTGTGATAGGGAATGATAGTAGAATACCAATCCTTTCTTCCATATTTGCCCTCGAAATTCCATGGATGGCAGTGGCTCTTCAAGGGATCAATATCAGACAACTCATAAAACATGACTGGATGCATTTACAATGATGAACAGAAAATTACTTTTACAAAAAAATTGTTGTGAACAAAAAAGAAACAGTCACAAATGCAGTCGGAGTTATCTAGCAAATGCTCTTGAAATAGCAAATCCAGAAAATCTAGTCTGCTTACAACTAGGTACCAACGTCAGTTCAATACAGCCTCTTCTTGGTTTGGCATTTAGGTCATAGTAACGCTAGCAGAAATTATCAAGCTACTTCTTATAATCCAGGGATCGAAACTCTCAATCTCCACTTGTTTACTTTGTGAAATTCAGCAGATCACTTATCCAAACAGAGATTGTGGGCAACTTGGCTAGGCTCAATTGGCTCTTGGACTGCATACTTGGCAACTATGAACCTATTAACACAATTTCAATACTCAGACTGATTACACAGGGTTTTCCAAAAAGCTAGCCCTTAAAGCAGACTACTTTCATACCCCAGTCTTTGCCCTTCAACAAACTACCATTCCAAGAGGGTAATTCCAATAGTTTCTCTTTTGCGGGGCAACAGGTCCCATCTCTTTTTCCAGATCATTTTTATTTTATTTTTAACATTTCTTAACCGGGAAAGTCCGACTTGGAACAAAGCCAATTTTTAGCAGAGGCCTGGAGAGAAACACTCCAGATGCACATCTTTGTGACTTGGGAGGAAACTGGAGCACCTGGAGGAAATGCAGACTCCGCACAGAAGGCACTCCAACCGGGAATCGAACCAGAGGACCTCTTGCTGTAAGGCAACAACGACAAAGTTCAAAGGTTCACAGAAAAGTACAAGGCTAGCTGCTTTTGTGGGACATTTTAAAGCCTAGCCAGTTTCCCTTTTTGTGCTTGAAAAAACCTATCCCATTTGGTTATAGACTGGCCTTATCCATCCTAATGTTGCTAATTACATACCACCCCAAATGAAAACAAACGGAATCATATCACTGATAATTTGAGGGGAACAAGCATTTATGACCTGCCTCTGGCCATTAGTAGTCCTGGTGTAAATGTTCAGTTTCCCATCCCCATCTCTAATCTGTACTGAAAATGGAGATGGGAAGTGTGTTCCTCAGCAGCGGTATCCTCTGCAAAATATACCAGTCTCTCCAAACCCTTCTGCTGATGTTGCAAAAGTGGTTTAGATCAATAGATAAGAGTATTTTTGATACCGTTTGACTTGCTGATGTGCAGTAAATCCACCAGTAATGGTTTGGTGGATGCCATATATGCCAGGCACAGGTCAGCTCTTAGTGGTCCAATACTGCCAGGGTGTTGGATCTGTGTTATTTAGGTCTTGGATCCTTTTACTAAGGTATCTCTGTGGGCTTTCCAGTTGTTGCACGTGTCTGGACAGATCATGCCAAAGGTTCACAACATTCAATGACTGGCCTAGTGACAGCGGAGTAAAGGAGGAAAGTACAGTTGTGTACACCTACCATAAATGTAGATGTTCGAGTGTCTTCACTGTTGCAGTCATAACTGTAGGGTGCTCCTGCCGGCAGGCAGCCCGAGGTCGGCCAGAATCCCAAAGTCTGGGTCCGGCGTCAGCTGTACAAGCTAGTACCCTGACGTCAGTACACTCTGGTACATAGCCCTCAGCCGACGCCATCTTCTCCAGCCTTTCTTGCCCTAGATGTCAGAATTTCCCAAAAATCATAAATGAATCCAACAAGGAAACACAAATACACCACAAAAGAGAGAAAAAGAGGGGATAGGAGGGAGGGAAACACCGACTGCAACAGTGAAGACACTAACATCTACATTTATGGTAGGTGTACACAACTGTACTATGTTCATCGTGTTTCACTGTTGCAGTCATAACTGTAGGGTGGAATCCCAAAGCAGCGAAAAAAGGGAGGAGGTCTAGACAGAAGGAGGGGCAGCAAGAAGACCCTGCAAAACAGCAGAGGCAAAGCCTGCCCTGGTCTTAGAATACAAAGGGAGATTGTAGTGCTTGGAAAAAGTATGCACAGAACTCCAAGTGGCAGCTTCCAAGATATCCTTGGTAGGAACTCCCCTGAGAAAAGCTGTAGAAGTAGCAGCTGCTCTAGTAGAATGACTTCTCACTGTACCTGGAAACTTGTTTCCCATGATGAGTGTAACAAAATCTTATTCCATAAGAAATCCATTTGGAAATAGTTTGTTTGGAAATAGCCTTTCCAAGAGAACTGGAGGCAAAAGAAACAAACAATTGGTCAGATTTTCTGAACTCTTTAGTCTTATCCAAATAAAATCGTAACTGTCTGTGCACGTCCAAGGAATGCAAAATCCTTTCCCCTTTATTCTGAGGATTAGGAAAGAAGGTAGGAAGGTGAATTGTTTGATTTAAAGCCACTTTCGAAATCACCTTAGGCATGAAAGTAGGATTGGTCCTCAAGGATACTCTGTCCTGGTGGAAAATAAGGTATGGTTCCACAGCCATGAGAGCTTGCAACTCTGAGACCCTTCTGGCAGAAGTCAAAGCTAACAAAAGAACTGTCTTCCAAGATAAAAACTTAATATCTGAAGATGCAGCAGGCTCAAAAGGAGGCAAAGTAAGTTTTTCCAAAACATAATTAAGATCCCAAGCAGGAATAGGAGGGGTCCTGGGAGGCCTTAAATTGTCTCACCAAAGGATGAGAAAAAACAGGGGGATCAGTATTGAAATGAGCAGAAATAGCAGAAGCATGAATCTTAATAGAAGAAAAGGAAAGTCCATTAGACAAAAGATCCGAAAGGTAAAGCAAAATAGAAGAGAGATCAGGTACCAGAGGGTCCAAGCCTCGGTCCTGCATCCAAATGCAAAATCTCTTCCATTTAGAGGCATAGGATTTCCTAGTGCTAGGGCGTCTAGCTTCCCAAAGAACATCCAAAACGTGTTTGGGAAGACTAGAAGAAATCAAATTCCTTTGAAGAGCCAAGCTGCCAGGCAAAGGGTCTTGAGATTGGAATGTAGCAACCGACCCTGATGCTGGGACAGAAGAGAAGGGTTCAGAGGGAGAATCCAAAGAGGCTCCAAGAACAGGTGCTTTAAAGTTGGATACCAAAACTGTCGAGGCCAATTTGGAGCAATCAAGATGAGGAACTTGGGCTTGCCCTGTTTTATCTTTAGTAATACCCGAGGAAGTAGAGGAAGAGGAGGGAAGGCATATCCCGAAAGGTTTCTCCAGCTGAAGGACAGGGCATCCACTTTCCAAGCTGCTTTGTGGAATGACCTGGTGCAAAAGTGAGGCAGCCGATGATTGAGATGGGATGCAAACAGATCTATCTGGGGGCATCCCCAAACTGCAGTAATCCTGTTGAATAAGTTGGTGTCTAGCATCCATTCGTGAGGATCCAAAATGTTCCTGCTCAGGCTGTCTGTTAAGAGATTCTGTTCTCCTGGTAAGAATTGGGCCTGGAGATGTAGATTCAGATTTAGAGCTGTGTCCCATAAAGCCATAGCTAGTCTGCAAAGGGGGTACAAATGAGAACCCCCCTGCTTGTTTATGTACCACATGACTGTGGTGTTGTCTGTGTAAATCAAAAGAGGCCCTGGATGCAAAAGGTTCTTGAAGGCTAGAAGAGTATTTTGAACTGCCAACATTTCCTTCAGATTGATGTGCCAGTGAAGATGATCCTTTGTCCAGGTTCCCTGCTGGCAATTGCCTAGAAAATGTACTCCCAAAGCATAATCCGAGGCATCCGTGGTTATGATTTGAGAAGGTTGAGGAAGACGGAAAGGCTTTCCTTCGTTTAAAGCACACACCCTGGACCACCAAAGGAACTCCTTCTGGAGGCAGGGGATCAGATGAATCAAGAGTGTCCAGATCATGGTAATGCTGCGACCATACACTTTTCAGATACTATTGAAGCTTTCTCATATGGAGCCTTGCATTTGGAATCAACAGAATGCAGGAAGCCATGTAGCCCAGTGCCTGCAGGAATTTCCTTGCAGTGAGCTGAGGGAGAGTTGCCAAAGTCTTGAAAATTGAAGTCAGCTGTATTTGTTTTTCTGTAGTGAGGAAGGCCCTTTGCAAGGTTGTATTTAAGAGGGCTCCCAGAAATACCATTTGTTGAGAAGGGATCAAATGTGACTTTTTTGTGTTCACTGAAAATCCCAGTAGGAGGAGAAGACGTTAAACAAAATCCAGATGTTGAAGTAAAAGATCCTTGCTGTCTGCCTGAATAAGGCAGTCGTCCAAATAGGGGTAAATCTGAATCCCCTGGAGTCTGCTATAAGCCACTACTGGTGCCAGGCGCTTGGTAAAGACTCTGGGCGCAGTAGATAAACAAAAGGGCAGTACAGAGAATTGAAAGTGTCTTGATCCTGCCTTGAACCTGAGGAATTTCCTGCGTTCCTGCCTGATGGGAATGTGTAAATAAGCTTCCTTTAGGTCCAATGTCACCATCCAGGCGTCCTGAGAGAGCATTGGAATCAGCTGCTGCAGAGTAAGCATCTTGAATTTTGGAATTTCCAAAAAGGTGTTTAACACAGAAAGGTCCAGAATAGGTCTCCATGAGCTTTGTTTTCTTGGAACCAGAAACAGTCTCGAATAAAACCTTTTCCCATCTCTGAGAGTGGAACAGGCTCTATGGCTCTCATAGCCAGAAGAGCATCCACTTGATTTAAGGCCTCTGACCATTGATGTTTTGGCAGATCTGGCCAACCGAAAGCCCTTGGCAAGGTACGAAAGTGGAATTTGTAGCCTTTAAAATCACGCCCAATACCCATTTGCCCTGGGTAATACGAGTCCAATTTCTGTAAAAAGAGAAAGTTTTCCTCTGAGAGGGCATCCAGGTAAAGAGGTCCTGTAGCCCAACCGAGAGAGTCATTGAGTTTGCTTTCTTTGAGATTGGGATCTGTCTTCTCCCTTCTAGGTGAAGAAGCAGTCCATTGCCTCGATCTGTAGGAGGCCTGAGCTTGGCCACGACCTCTGAGCGCCTATATCTTCCCCTTTGAGGCCTGTCAGACGTGGGAAAGGACCAATTCTTGGAGGGCCAATTCCTGGAAAATCTAGGAGGCTGAACTTGCAAGAAATCTTTCACAGTTTGCATAGATTTTGCCTTTTCTTCCATCTTTTTAATAACCTCCTCAGCCTTAGATCCAAAAAGAACATCATGCTGAACAGGGGCATCTAATAATTTAGCCTTAACCTGTTCAGGTAAACTTTGCTCACGAAGCCCAGCATGTCTCCTGATAACAGTACCAGAGGCTGCGGCCCTGCAAGAAGCATCCAAAGCATCAAAACCACAATGCAAGCTATGTTTGTTCAGTTGTTCATTTGCATGCAATACATCCTGTAGTTCCTTATCTTCTGCACATGTAGGAAGGGAAGCAAGCTTTTGCTTTAAAACAGACAAAAGAAATTGCTGATACTTAAACATATGAAACTGGCAATTTAAAGCCCTAACAGAAAGGGTAGCAGAAGTATATACCTTTTTGCCCCACCTGTCTAAAGCACGAGAATCCTTCTCAGAGGGAATAGGATTCTTAGAAGTAGCAACTTTAGCAGCCTTAGAACCCTGAGATATAGTTTCAGGATCTGCAGAAGGATTCTTAAATAAGAACAAATGAGACTCAGGAACCCTATAAAACCTATCAGGCTTAGAGGGAGCAGGAGGCATGGAATCAGGATTCAAATTAGCCTCGGAAAAAGCATCATCCACAATGTCAAGAACAGGAGGGATAGCCAAAGGCCTATGTTGAGGAAGAAGAAGAAATTCTCTAAGCCTCTTCTTGGAAGCAGAATAATGCTGACCTTCCCAATGAAAATGTTCCCTCATCTCATGTAAGGTTTCCCCAAAAGAAAAATCTTCAGGCGGAGAGGCAGAGGGCAAGGAGTCCCCAGCATCCGAATCCTCATAAGGAGGAAAATAATATTCCTGATCAGAGGAAGAGACAGAAGATATAGAAGCCTGATCAGAGGAATCCATAGGAACATCCTGTCGAGGCCTTTTCTCAGGGGGGGGGGGAGGTGAGAACCCCTAATCACTGTAAGCAAATCTTCAGCCACCCTTAACAATTGCTTCTGTGTCCTGGGAGTAGAATCAGAAGAAGCTTGAGCAGGAGCTTTAGACTTAACAGGAGTCTTTGTCTTTGCCTTTGCCTTTGAAATAGTGATGTGAGTAGGCCTGAATACCCCCTCAGAAGCCGGTACCTGCACAGCGGTTCCAGACCCATCCGAGGGAGCGACGTCCGAAGGTCCTGCAGCAGATAAAATAGAAGGCCTTGATGGCTCCCCATGGGAGTCCGTATCGGCCATCGGTTCAGAAGTGGCGGACGACAGGGGCTGCAAAAGCGCCTCACTGATGACAGCCGAACCGGACGCCGGCTCCAGCTGCAACGAGTCCTGTTTGGACCTCGGAGGCCTGTCCTTGTCTTTGCGCTTCTTTTGAATTCCGGTAGTGTCCGACGACATTCTATAATTGAAGCGTCTGCCAAAGTAATTCAGAGCCCAGTCGTACCTGCGTTTGATAGTACGAGAATTAAACCTGGCACAGAACCGACAACAAGAAACGTCGTGGTCAGGGCCTAAGCAAGGTAGACAGTAAGAGTGGAAATCTTTATGAGGTATTTGTTTTCCACATGTAATACAATTATTAACTTTTTCTGACATTGGAGGAACAAGAAAAAGATTCCCCAACAGGGTACTTAGCTTTGAGAAGAGAAGTAAGAACTTCGGACCGACAACAACCAAAAACGCTGTTTGAAAATTGCCAACCAACGACTTGCGAGCTGCTTTCCACCGCACGGCAAGAAAGACTGGAGAAGATGGCGTTGGCTGAGGGCTATGTACCAGAGCGTACTGACGTCAGGGTACTAGCTTGTACAGCAGACGCCGGACCCAGACTTTGGGATTCTGGCCGACCTCGGGCTGCCTGCCGGCAGGAGCACCCTACAGTTATGACTGCAACAGTGAAACACGATGAACATCAATGACATCCCTAGATATAGACACAACCCTTTGTTTATAAGCTGTGGAATATAGGAGGACTTTCTTAAAATACACACGTTGGTCAAAAGTTAAGTCACTCTCCACATAAGTTCCCAAATCCTGAACAACTGGGTTAACTCTAACGGTGTTTTGTCAATGTGGTAGTTCCATGGGGTACAGGTCTTCCCAAAGGATACAATAATGAATTTTTTGGCATTTAGTTCAATTCATGCATTTGGCACCAGCTACTTATTTGATGTAAACCTTCCTGCAGGATGGCCAAGTCATCTGCATACTCCGTGACTTCCCCTAAACTGCAGTCATCTGCTAAATTAATTATCCAGAGCCTCTGGTATTGGCTTTTACTTCAGAAAAGTAGAAGTTAAACAGGAGAGGTCCCGGCACAAAAACCCACAGTTTCAGACACACCATTCAGACTGCCTTTACCCTTCACATGTAATAACACCAGCACTTCTTTTCATAGCTTCTATAATAAAAGCTAAGGAATCAAGAGGTAGTAGTGATAAATACACTAGAAGGAGCTGCTCCTTATTAGATGAAGTGAAGAGGTGTGTGTTTCTGGTTTGCTTGCTTACTTCAGATTTAGACACTATGCACTTCCTAATCAAATTTTAAGAATTGCTAATTATGATGTAACTAATACAAAATGGATACCAACTTGGGTGGTCTTGAATCATAAGCATATTTTGGATAGGAAAATAAATCCTAAAGCATTACCCTTTATGGACAAAATTAGTATGATAAAATATGGGGTCATGGACCACATAATAACCTGTGTCTCATCTTTGCAAACTTTATTTCAGTCCGTAGATTTATTGCAATATATGATGGTTCTTCAACCTTTCCACAGGAATCCTAATTTTAAACTAAATAATCAGCTGATCGATCTCAGCAAATTTCCATTAATAGTTAATCTGACTCTATTTGATGTTTTTAATAAACTTGACTTATCAGCTTTACAAATTAGACAGGAAATGAATCTACCTAGAAGTTACATTGTTATAATGAGACAAGTTAAAGAACTTGCCTTGAGCTATTTTAGGAACTTTAAACCTGCAGCCGGATTTGTGGATAAATGCTCTGAATTGTGGCAAGCTAAACAAGACACTAAATTTATAGCAACTGCATACAAATTAATTAAGGATTTGAAATTTCAGGACAAAATTTTGCTTTCAGAGTATTGGGTAAACAAAGTAACAGACAATCAGATATTAAAAGCAATTGATATAACTAGGAAATCAGTTTCTTTTCAAAAACTGATGTACACGCAATTGATGATTTGGAACAATGCATATTACACACATCTTAGATTACATAAATTTAACCCTAGGAATTCTCCAATTTGTCCATATTGTGCAGATCAAACAGCGGATCTTCTTATGTTCTGGAGTTGTAACTGCGTATATAAACTTTGGAACTCTCTTAAAGTACAACTGCAAAAGATGGGTTATCAAAGTTCTACACTGTCATGGGAATTTATGATTCTACACATTCCTCCAAGAGAGCTTTCCAGATCGCAAACTATTATTTGTATGAATATTTTTTTGCTGATGAAACTCTATATAGCCACAAATTGGCTAGAACCACATAAGACATCATGGAATAATTTTAAGCTTGTGGCTATAAAACATATACTAGCACATAAATTACTTCTGAAACAAACTAACAAAAATATTAATAACCCGAAAATATGGGAAAAGGTCTTCAATATTATATTAGCATGATACTGATTTTAGGAATATATTAAATATAGGAAGCATTTCATGTAGATATTGTATAAATGGTTTGTAGTAGTTATAGTGTATTATGTGTATGATGTTTATTGTATTTTTGTAATGTGTGTGGAAAATATATTTCAATAAAAATTTATTATGGAAAAAAAAAAAGAAACTATGCACTTCCCTTCTATGACACACCTTCTAGAAAAGGCAGTCCCATGTGGTGTATAAATAGCTGTCACAATACCATAATAAGCAGCATGATGCTTAGACTTAGAAGTCACCATGTCACATGAGTTGCTCCAGGCTAGAACCACTGTCTATAGCACTGACATACAACATGCAAATCTGAGACATCTCATTTGCATTCAAGATACTCTGGCCTGGAAGATTCTGAATTTTGAAACAGATTAAATCTTTTCTGGATAACTTCGGGTTGCAATCCTGGTGATAATACAGTAATTGTATTGGGGAATGGTGAGTGATTAACACATTCTCTACTCAATAAGTGTTTCTTCAGGATGGTTTTATGCCATGGTATTTATCCTCCCGTGTATCTAAACAGCATATCCCATCATTGCTGAGTTTTCTACTGGTATAGCAGAAGGCGTGCTCATCCTTGTCTACAGTCAGAGAAGACTGAGGCATGCCAACCTGACAGGTATTTGTGTTCACTAAGAATTGCTTGGAAAATTCTGAGACTATTTGTATTTACGCTGAAAGTAGCATGGTCTTTCATTTCCTTAAAGAACCAAAGTTATGCCCTCAGCATAATGATGCATCTGTGTTATCCATTTTCATTCTTCCTCAGCTGATGGGTCTTGGATCCGACTTAGCCGCTTTTACCAGACTTGTGGATCTAGCTCTCAAGCTCCTCCCTTCACCCACAATGCTCTATTCTCTTGGTTTACCTTAACTCGAGTCTGCTGTCCCAACAGTGACATGTACCCGACACTCTCTTACAAAATGATACAAGATAAAAAAAAATACAGAAAGGCTGGAGCTCAAAGAAGTGGACAGGTGAGTTCCCAAAAGGACATCCCTTAGGCTTCACTAGGATAGAGGGAAGGTGGTTGCAGGGTGGGGAGGTGAAGAAGAATTAAAATGGACAACACACTAATTGTTATGGTGAGTACAAAACTTTTGAATCTGATGTTGTCATTTTCATTCATTCCACAACTGATGGGACAGAGTCCCCAGTATGCATGGAAGCACATCAATATCAAGGGAATGTTGACAGTGATCCATGCCTTCAAACTCCATCACCACCTATGGACTCCAGGTCCTCTTCTTATGGTTACACCACAGGGATGTGGTACCTCAATAAGCAAGGGGTTACAGGTCATACCCTCTGTGCCAGTTGGCTATGATGGCCTGACAGCTGGCTCTACAGCATTCTGACTCTGCAAGCATCATAAATTCCATCAAAGCAAAATGCTGTGGCAGACTGGCTAAAGAGATCCTGGGAAGACTCCCAAGAGTGGCTGCTCAAGGTAGTGGTGTTACAAGATCTAGTCCAGATGTGGGTAATGTCTCAAATAGATCTGCTCACCTCCTTTCAAAAAAGACAGCTAGAGAAATTCTGTTCTTAAAAATGCTGGATTTTTTCTTCATTATAAGTAGTTAACAATATACATTCAGGCTTGATACTGTTGGATATGTCATGAGTTTTAAGATTTGATGCTAAATTATTAAGATGTATTTTTTAATTCAACTGTCTTTTAGCATTTTATTTGATAATTTGTTTAACTAATTGTATAAGCAGATTGGCTGCTTGAATATTTAAATCTGGTGAGGTTGAAATGAAGCGATCAGGAAGATTGCGAAAGCACTTCTGTTTTTATTTGTTTGCTATTAAAGTCATTTTTTTCCTTCAGCCATGGTGGTTCGGCTTCATTTTTTGTTTTTATGCTTTGTTCTGGACATCCCTGCAGTCAAGCTTGGTAGACAGATGCATTCTTGTTCCCTTGGATGGGAATGTCCCTGTATGCATTTCCACTCTTTCCAATGATTCACAAGGTACTCCTGAAGACTCAAAGGAATACCAAAGATCAGTGTGGTAACCCCCCTGTTGGCCAGGCAAACTTGCTTTTCCTTTCTAATGGTAGTGGCTAAGGGCATTTACCACATACTTCATCACACTCAGGATTTTTGCAGATAGTGACGGGGTGACTGGGTCACCCCAATTTGAAACAACTGGAACGGACAGCCAGGATGATTCAATCTTGACTTTGGATACTTGCTTCATGAGGACATGCAGCAGGTGTTGAAGGAGGCCAGAAAATCTTATATTTACAAATATATGCATTTTTTTAAGGGGTGGCTAAATGGAAACAGAGGGCCTAATGAGGTTAACATCACTCTGGTCTTGAAATATTTTGCGAGCTACTGCATGACGGCATTTGTATGCATCCATTTAGGTACATTTAGCCAGCCACCTTTTCTTGTCTCCCAATAAATCCACTTTGTCTGCTTTTCTTTTGGTAAAACAGTTCATAAAAGGATTACTGCATATAATCCCCACCAAAAGCAAATCCCTCATCCATAGAATCTTAACTATGCCTTGGAAAAATTCTGAACCTGCTGCACCAGGCTGATCTGAAGCTCTTAACATGGAAAACGGTTTTGCTTATTGCTCTGACATCTGTAAGGTGAGTTTCTGATCTCCAAGCACTCATGATGGGACACAACCTTACCTGATTTTCCATCGAGATAGAGTAGTGTTATTCATTAATTCCTCTTTTATGCCAAAAGTGGGATCAGAGTTCACTCTCAGTTCATCTATCAACCTCCCTGCGTTCTTCCCAGAACCTAAGAATAAGGAAAAGAGGGCCCTTAATACCTTGGATATGCACCGGAAGCTCAGGTACTACCTTGACAGAACAAAACCCTTGAGGAAGGTTGAGACTTAATTCCTACACAGGGGCAAATGAGAGTCAACCTGTTTGTAAGCAAACCATTGTATGTTGCCTGTCCTCAGGTACTGCTTTTTGTAGCATCCTCCATGCCAAGGTGGATTCAGGCAAGGTAAAGGCAAATTCTATCAGGGCCTTTTCCTCTTTAGTGGTGTATTGGAAGGGTGTGGACTGAAAGTATTATACAGGCAAGCAGCTTGGTCCTTTACCCATACATTTACTAAGTAAGCTGGATGCCTTTTCTAGAGCCAGAGCAGGCCTCACTATGACCATTCTCCAAGGGCTCCTGGACCATTACTCTTAGGTCGGATAAGCTTTGGGACTCTATCTGAATGCCAGTAAGGCAGTGACTTTGGTGAACACAGTACAAATGCTTAAGTACTACCTCCCTGTAACATCAGATGTTCGTAAACCAAACTGCGTTACTGGCAGTACCTAGTCATCATGCCCCATTTTTGCTGTACACAACTTTTTTGTTTGGATTGCTGCTGAGTGATGGTACACAGTATTTATTGCTGTGTATGTGTGTTTGTATGGTTTTGGTTTGAAACACTGGGTTTTCGCAAAGCTTGCATTTCCATCTTTTCTTCCTGCTGGACCCTAGAAAACTGAAAGAGTCCTTTCTCTGAGTCTGTAAGGCAGTCCCTGTACAGCCTGGTGATTGGTCCACTACACCCACAGTCAGGCAGTGGGAGGGGCTTTGAACTTTAGTACACTTCCAGATGAAGGTAGCAAGTCCTTACCTCCCCAAATGCTGATAAGGCAGTCTGTTCCAAGAAAGTACAGTTGTGCAAAATCTTATCATAACAGAAGATGTCCTCTTCACTGCTGCAGTATTCTTTAAAATAGTGAAATCCCTGCCAAAGGTAGGCTGATGTCCAGCCAGTATACCAAATCCTTTAGGTTGTAATGGGTACACCATAAGTCACACGTATGTTCCCCTTGCACGACACAGGGCATAAAGCTGACATCTAGGCGTACCATCCTCAGAAATGAAAAGCTTCAGCAAGAACAAAAGTCCAAGGATACTAGTAGGTAACAAGCACATCCAGAAGGAAAAAGGGCCAGGGAGAGGAAGGAGGGAGCAAATACTGCAACAGTGAAGATAAGCACATCTACTGTTATGGTAAGATTTTACACAACTGTACTATATCCCTTCCATATCACTGTTGCAGTATTCTATACAATAGGAGAGTGCAATATCTAAGAAGATTCGAAGGAGGAAGAGCCAGCAGAGCCTTCTAGGATGTCATGGAGAATGGCCCTGGCAAAACGAGCTCTGGCCGTAGAAATCACATCCAACTTATTGTGCTAGGTAAAGGTATGCACAAAACACAAGGTAGCTGCCTCAAAAATAGAATTAGTATCCAAACCCTTGAAAAAAGCAAAAGAAGAAGTCACAGCCCTAGCAGAATGAGCCTTAACAGAGGAAGTAAGGTTCTTCCCATGAAAAGAGTAGAAAAAGAAATGGCTTTAGAAATCCAAGAAGAAACTGTTTGTTTAAAAACAGCCAAACCTAAAGTACTAGGAGGAAATGAAATAAAAAATTATTCAGATTTATGAAAAGCTTTAGTCTTATCCTAATAATATCCAAGTTGTCTATTCAATCCAAGGGGTGCAAAACTTTCTAACAGGCTGCAGAGAAGGTGGAAAAAGTGGGCAAGTGAATAGACTGATTAAGAGACGACTCATTAATGACACTGGGCATAACAAGTACAGTTGTGTACACTTATCATAAATGTAGATGTTAGAGTGTATTCATTGTTGCAGTCATTACATTTGGGGTAATCTGCTGGCAGGCTGCCCTCAGTCGGCCTGATTAACAAAGTCTTGGGTCCTGCGTCGGTTGCTGTCCCTTCTTCCATGATGTCAGGTCGTCAGGGGTATAAAACATGCAGCCGATGCCATTACATCAGTTTTTCTTGACCCAGATGTCAGGTGCCCCCCAAATGGGGAGCAAATAAAATTAAAACCACACAAAAAATATACCTCCAGTCCCAAAAGCAAATACACCAAAAGGGCTTTTAAGCATAGTGAAAGAAAGCAGAGGTATAGCCAGAGAAAAATAGGGGGCTGGAGGGAGGGTAACCAGGACTGCAACAGTGAATATGCTCGAACATCTACATTTATGGTAAGTGTACACCAACTATTTATGGTAAGTGTACACCAACTATACTATGTTCTTCATGTTTCACTGTTGCAGTCATTACATTTGGGTAGATTCCCAAAGCTATGGTTGGGAGGATGGATTTATACAGCATTAGGACCTGCTATAAGGCCCTGCAGGACACCAGAGGCAGAGCCAGCTCTGGATTTAGAGAAGAAAGGTAAATGGTAATGCTTGGTAAACGTATGAACTGAGCTCCAGGTAGCAGCTTCTAGAATGTCTATGGTAGGAACACCTTTGAGAAAGGCTGTAGAACTAGATGCAGCCCGGGTGGAATGAGATCTGATCCCCTGGGGGATAGTTTTACCATGGTGCATATAGCAAAAATGAATACAATGTCTTATCCATTTGGAAATAGTCTGCTTTGAAATAGCCTTTCCCTCTGCCCCTGCAGCAAATGCCACCAGCAGTTGTTCAGATGTTCTTTGAGATTTTGTCCTGTTTAAGTAAAGTCTAAGTTGCTTGTATACATCCAAAGAATGCAAAATCTGTTCCCCCTTGTTCTGTGGATTAAGAAAGAAGGTTGGCAAATGAATGGTCTGATTAAGAGCCACACTGGATACCACCTTAGGCATGAAGGATGGATTGGTCCTGAGAGACACCCTGTCCACATGAAAAATAATGAAAGGTTCCACTGCCATAAGAGCCTGTAATTCAGAAATCCTTCTAGCTGAAGTGACTGCTAAAAGGAAAGCTGTTTTCCAGGAGAGAAATTTTAAGTTTGCAGTAGCAGACGGCTCGAAAGGCGGGAGAGTGAGTTTTTCCAATACAAAATTGAGGTCCCAGGCAGGGGTGGGAGCCCTCCTGGGTGGTCTTCAGTTTTTGGAACCTCTGAGATACTGTTTTAGTAGAGGATGAGAGAAGAGGGGATGTTCTGTGTTGTAATGAGCTGAAATGGCTGAGGCATGGATTTTTATGGAAGAAAAGGACAGGCCCTTGTGAAGCATCTCAGTTAGATATTGTAAAATCTGAGGAATATTGGGCACAGTTGTGCTTATCCCTTGTGATTGATTCCAGGCACAGAATGTTTTCCATTTGTCAGCATAAGATTTTCTAGTACTAGACCTTCTTGCCCCCAAAATGACACCCATCACAGGTTTGCTGAGGGATGCCAAGGGTGAATTTAGCTGATTAGCCATGCTGCAAGATTCAAAGTTTGGAGCGGAGTGTGCAGAATTTGGTTGTTCTGCTGATTATGCTATTTCTCCGAAGTACAAGCAAAAAGTAAAGGTTTGTGGCTGGCAATGTTTGCTGATGAATGCAAACTGGGAGTGGTCAGAGAATCTCCAAATGATGTCAACATTCTATAAGAGGGTCTTAAACAAATAATTGGCTCCAAAGTCATGACCTTAAACTCAATGTAAAAAAAGTATGATCATTCCTTTCAATAAAAGCGACATTCCTGCTAACTACCACATCAATAGCAACACCTTATGTACGCCACTCAGTAGTGACAGACCTAGACAACACAGGTTGACAGCACCCTTACCTTTGACCTCCATGTCTCCAGAGTGGTAAGAAGAGCATTCTATATTGCTCATCTCATAAGTAAGGACATTGCCTGCAGAAAAAAAGAAGTTATAACCTCCCTGTACTCTTTCCTCATCAAGCCAATAATTGAGTACAACACCCCTTTTCCTATGTACCTTTCTAAGCACCTGCAGCAACTGCAGAGAACGTACAGTTGTGTACACTTACCATAAAAGTAGATGTTCAAGTGTATTCACTGTTGTAGTCATTACACTTGGGTTATCCTGCTGGCAGGCAACCCTCAGTCGGCCTGAATTCCAAAGTCTAGGTCCGGCATCGGTTGCTGTCGCCTCTTCCCTGACATCAGTGCGCCAGGGGGTATATAAAGGATGCAGCTGACGCCATTTTCTTCAGTTTTTCTTGCCCCAGATGTCAGGTGCTCCCAAAAGGGTAGGCTAAAAATATGCCAATAAAACATGCATGCACCAAAATATATATCACACCTTCATCTACAAGCAAATACACCACATAGGTTGTATAGATTAGAGAAGTGCAGATAAGTTCCAGCAAAGATATGGGGGATGGTGGGTGGATAACCTGGACTGCAACAGTGAATACACTCTAACATCTACATTTATGGTAAGTGTACACAACTGTACTATGTTCTTCGTGTTTCACTGTTGCAGTCATTACACTTGGGTTGAATCCCAAAGCTATGGTTGGGAGGCTGGAGCTAACTAGCTTTAGGAGCGGCTATGAGGACCTGCAGAACTGCAGTGGCAAAGCCTGCCCTGGATTTAGAGTAGAGTGGTAAATGATAGTGCTTTGTAAAGGTGTGCACTGAACTCCAGGTAGCATCCCCTAAAATGTCTTTGGTTGGTACACCCCTGCTGAAGTGGCTGCTGCTCTGACTGAATGTGGCCTAAGGCCCTTAGGCACTGGCTTGCCATGGTATAAGTAGCAGAAACTAATGCAGTGGCCTATCCACTTTGAAATAGTCTGCTTTGAGATAGCCTTTCCTTGTGATCCTGCAGCATATGCCACTAGTAGTTGCTTAGTCTTTCTGAAAGCTTTGGTTCTGTTCAATAGAAGCATAGCTGTCTGTGTATGTCCAAAGAATGCAGAATTCTCTCCCCCTTATTCTGTGGGTTTGGATAAAAAGTAGGCAGATGAATAGCTTGGTTAAGGGCCACACTGGGCACTACATTAGACATAAATGTCGGGTTTGTCCTCAGAGAAACCCTGTCTGGATAAAAAATGATAAAAGGTTCCACAGCCATGAGTGCCTGTAGCTCTTGAGACTCATCTTGCAGAGGTTATTGCTAGGAGCAGAGCTGTTTTCCAAGATAAAAACTTTATATCAGCTGTAGCGGCTGGCTCAAAAGGAGGCAGGGTGAGGTTTTCCAAGACATAATTGATATCCCATGCAGGTATTTGTGATCTCCTTGGAGGCCTTAAGTTTTTGGCTCCTCTGAGGTACTGCCTTAAAGGATGAGAGAAGATTGGTGGCTCTGTATTGTAATGAGCCGAAATGGCAGACACATGAATTTTAATTGATGAGAAGGATAGGCCTTTGTCCAGCATCTCAGTAAAGTATTGCAAAATCTGAGGAATATTTGGTACAGCTGTATCAATTCCTTGTGCCTGGTTCCAAGCACAGAATCTCTTCCATTTTCCAATGTAATATTTTCTGGTACTAGGCCTTTTGGCCTCCAAAATGACATCCATCACAGCTTTAGTGAAGGGCGTGTTTTGTAGGACTACATTATCCGCCATGCTGCCAGATTTAAGGTCTTTAGTTGGCTGTGCAGGATCTGATTGTTTTGTTGGGAGAGTAGATGAGGTATCTGAGGCAAGGTCCAAGCCAGGCATTGAGACAAGTTCCTCAGGATTGGATACCAGTACTGGCGGGGCAAGTCTGGGGCAATCAGTATCATCTTTGGCTTCTCTTGTCTGACCTTTAAAAGTACCTTGGGGAGGAGAGGCAGTGGAGAAAAGGCATATACTGCTAAGCTTTTCCAGCTGAAAGATAGGGCGTCCACTTTCCATGCTTGTCTGTGATAAGTCCTTGTGCAGAATCTTTTTAGTTGGTAGTTGTGAGGAGAGGAAAATAGATCTATGTCCGGGCATCCTCATTTCCTTGTTATCATGCTGAAGACTTGTGGATCCAATTTCCACTCGTGGGGATCCATGAGGTTTCTGCTTAGTTCATCTGCTAGAGTATTTATCTTTCCTGGCAGGAATTGTGCCTGCAGATGTACTTGGGTAAGTCAGTGCTGTGTCCCACAAAGTCATGGCTAGTCTGCAAAAGGGGTAAGAATGAGTGCCTCCCTGCTTGTTTATATACCACATGACCGTGGTGTTGTCCGCCTTTATCAGTAGTTGTCCCAGATGAAGTAGATGCATTTGGTTTGCGGACCATGTGCCTTGAATACATCTTCCTGCCATGTGGGCCCCCCAGGCATAATCTGATGCATCAGTTATTAATGTCTGCCTGGCTGGGGGTAAAGTGAATGGCTGTCCCTTGTTCTCGTGACAAGCCTTTGCCCACCATCGAAACTCTTGCTGTAGGCAGCGAATGAGGGTAATTATTGTTTCCAGAATGTGGCAATGTTGAGTCAAAACACTTTTTAGGTACCACTGGAGTTTCCTCATATACAGTCTCGCATATGGAATTAGTAGAATGCAGGATGCCATGAAGCCCAAAACCTGCAGAATTTTTCTTGCAGATAACAGGGCCTTTGTTGCCAACATGGTGAAATAGGTAGTCAGTTGTCTTTGTCTGGCATGAGACAAGCCATCTGGGCAGTTGTACTTAAGCTTGTACCCAGGAATATTATCTCTTGAGAGGGTACTAGTTTTGATTTATTTTCGTCGACTGTGTACCCTAGGCCCGTTAGAAATCTCTTTACAAATGCCAGATGCTGCAGTAGAACGTCCTTGTTCTCTGCTTGAATGAGGGAGTCATCCAAGTAAGGATATATTTGTATTCCTCTGTCTCAAAATGCAATTACTGGTGCCAGGCACTTTGTGAAGACCATGGATGCAGTAGATAAGCCAAAGGGCAGTGCAGAGAATTGGTAGTGCATTGAGCCAGCTTTGAATCTGAGGTATCTTCTGCATGTTTGTCTGATTGGGACATGCAGGTATGCCTCTTTTAGGTCTAAAGTTACAAGCCAAGCCTGCTTGCCCAGCATGGGCAGAAGTTGCTGTAGAGTCAACATTCTGAATATTGGTATATCCAGATATGCGTTTAGAATAGAAAGGTCCAGTTATTGGTCTCCAGATCTTGGCCTTTCTTGGTACCAAGAACAGTCTTGAATAAAATCCTTGTCCCTGCTCTTGCTCTGGTACTTGTTGAATGGCCCCTCATGTCCATGAGGGATAAGACTTGCTTTTGTGCCTCTGCCCATTGATGTTTTGGCAGGGCTGGCCAACCGTTTGTCCTTGGCAGGGTATGGAAGTGAAACTTGTAGCTTTGTGACACTATGTCTAGGACCCATTTGTCTTGGGTTATTATGTGCCAATTTTGAGAAAAAAGTGCTAGTTTTCCCCCTAAAGGTGCTGCCAGAAGATAAGTGCTTGGTACAGGCAGGGGGAAGTCACTGGGACTGTTTCCTGGATGGCTGTGATTTGTCTTCTCCACTTTTGGAGGTAGAAGCACCCCACTGTTTAGACTTGTACGAACCCTGGGGCTGGGATCTGACTCTTGGGCATCTGTATCTGCCCCTTTGTGGTCTGTCTGACACTGGAAAGGACCAATTCTTTGCAGGCCAGTGTCTGCTAAATCTTGGAGGCTGTACCTGTAAGAAATCCTTAACCGTTTGCATAGATTTAGCTTTGTCCTCCATTTTCTTTAACACCTCTTCTGCTTTAACACTAAACAAGGTATCATGCTGCAATGGAGCATCTAATAATTTTGCTTTGACATGATCAGGCAGATTTTGTTCCTTTAACCAAGCATGCCTCCTGATGACAGAACCCGTAACAGCGGCCCTGCAGGCCGCCTCCAAAGAATCAAAACCACATTGCAAAGTATGCTTTCCAACTTGTTCAGCTGCATGCAATAAATCCTGCATTTCTTTGTTTTCTGCACATTCAGAATTTATCAATATTTTCTGTTTAAGCAATGACATAATATATTGCTGATATTCGAGCATATGAAACTGACAATTTAAGGCCCTTATAAACAAGGTAGCAGAATTGTAAATCTTTTTCCCCATCTGTCCAAAGCCCTAGAATCCCTGTCTGAGGGGGTAGGGATTTTTGCAGCGGAAGCCTTGACCCCTTTGGGACCCTGAGAGATAGTTTCTGGGTCAGCAGCAGGGTTTTTGAAAAGGAATTTATGAGAGTCAGGAATTCTGTAGTACCTGTCCGGCTTAACATGAGCTGGAGGTAAGGAGTCAGGGGTCAGACTGGACTTTGAAAATACATCATCTACAATGTCTAACAGAGGTGGAATAGCTAGGGGCCTGTGTTGTGGTAGTAAAAGGAAGTCTCTGAGCCTTTTCTTACATTCAGAATAATCTTGGCTCTCCCAGTGGAAATGTTCCCTCATGGCATGCAAGGTTTCCCCAAAAGAATAATCCTCAGGAGGAGAGGCTGAAGGGATAGATTCTTCAGCATCAGAATCCTCATAGGGAGGAAGAGTATTCCTGATCAGAAGAGGAATCTGAAGAAATGGAAACCTGATCTGAAGATTCATATTCTGTCTCTTGCCTAGGCCTCTTATCAGGAGGGGGATGGGAACCCCTGATCAAAGTAATTAAGTCTTCGGCCATTTTGAGCATCTGTTTTTTGGGCATGGAGGCCTGACCATGAGGCTGTTGTACTTGTTTCTTTGTCTTTAAAGATGTTTTAGTCTTCGTCTTTGCAGCTGGAGTCGCTTTAATGTACAATTGAGTAGGTCTGAAAACACCCTCGGATGCCGATGCCTGCTCAGTGGCTTCAGACCCATCTGAGGCAATAGTTTCCTAAGGTCCAATACCTTGAGCTTCCAGCGGCCTAGGCGACTCCACGTGGGAGTCTGTAGTGGCCTGCAGGTCCAAAGTAGGGGGCGTCAGGGGCTGCGAAAGCACCTGAGAGCCGGCGACTGGCTTAGAAGAAGCCTCATCTGTTTTAGACCTCGGATGCCTGTCCTTTTCTTTTTCTTTGCGTTTCTTGTGAATTGTGATAGTCTGTTGGCTATCCGACGGCATCGTGTAATGAAATCTGCTGCCAAAATAGTGAAAAGCAAAATCGTACCAGCGCTTTATAGTGCGCTGCTTAAATCTAGCACAAAACCGACAACAAGCAACGTCGTGGTCAAGGCCTAGGCAAGGAATACAGTAAGAATGAAAATCCTTAGGAGGTATTTGCTTCCCACAAGAAACAGAATTAACTTTTTTTGACATCGGTCTGGAGCAAGAAAAATGTTTTCCCCAACAGGGCCCTTAGCTTTTAAAGAAGAAAATTCGAACACGGAAAACTCAGGAGTCGGCCGACCGGCACTTGCAAACTGCTTCTGCTTCGGGCACCGCACGGCAAGAAAGACTGAAGAAAATGCCGTCGGCTGCATCATTTATACCCCTGGTGCACTGACATCAGGGAAGAGGCGACAGCAACAGACGCTGGACCTAGACTTTGGAATCAGGCCGACTGAGCGTAGCCTGCCAGCAGGATAACCCAAGTGTAATGACTGCAACAGTGAAACACGAAGAACATCACGTGTTTTCCAGACAGAATTTCTCCAGTTGTTTGTACTGAAAGACAGCGGGTACAACTATTTAAGATATTCCCCATAACTTGATCAATTCCTTGGAAGACACCCCCCCCCCATTCAATTTCCTATTGAGACAGTCTGTTCTGGTCCTTTTCAGCCCATGAATCACTGCACCCCCCCCGTCACAGTTGCATCACTCTCCCGTCATCCATCCACAATTAATACACCTTACAACAGTCCAGGAAGCCCTAACCATTCCCACATTTTCTAATTACTTCACTTCTTAATCTTAACCGTAACAATATTTTCATAGTTGGTCTACCACTAACATATCATACTTTATTTCATTATCAACCACCTTCCTCCTATTATCTCCACATTTAAACTGCCTCTTTTCATTATTTTATTTGCTAGAAACGGCAAGTAATACAGAATCTTTTTCAGTGTTCTCTCTCTCTGCTTTAGACAAGTCTGTGTCAGTTTGTAATAAATGTTCATTACTGTACATATCTATGCATGCTATGTGCTCTGTTTCTAAATGATGTTTATGTAAGCTACTATAAAGTTTCTCACGAATGTACACTTAGCTATATTTTGTACTCATTCAGATATCGTGCAACTGTACTTTACTTATACATCAAACCTGGTGTTAAATGTGGACCTTTTCTCCTCGAGCCACCTCTGAAAAAGGTATTTATCCCAGATGGACTTTCCCAGTAAACAAAGATATACAAGAGTGTTGCAGAGGTAACTCCCAAGCCCTCATGCAGACCTGATAGCCCCCTGTTGATGTACTACTACATCAATGTGGTGCTGTCTGTAATCACCTGAAGAGGTTCTGTGGACCACAAATGAAGAGATTTTTAAGGCATGGATCACAGCCAACATCTCTGACATTTATCTACTTTGGTCTGTCTGGAGAGTTCTACCCTTCTTGCACATTTACCCACCATAGAAACTGCTCCCCAAGCAAAATCTGAGGCATAGAATAGTTGTGTGTAAAAATCTTACCATAACCACAGATGTCCTTCTCTTCCATATTGCAGTATTCTTGGTGTGGGATTTCCCAGCTCAGGTGACCCGCTTGGCTGTTGTAGTTGCGTGGGATGTCACATGTAGGACCATAAACCAGGGACCTTAAATGTGACGCATGCACGCACAAGCCTCAGAACATGAAAGCCCAGGACAGGTCAAACTAGAGTAGCAAGTGATGTCAGCCATAGGTTACAGAGACATTTGGTGGTTAAATTGGTCATAGGGTAATGTATAACCACCAGCAGACCCAAGACAGGTCAGTGATGAGCAAGACAGAAAATATAAGGGGGTTAAGGTGGGTGGGAAGGAATACTGCAAAATGGAAGAGAAGGACATCTATGGGTATGGTAAGATTTTACACAACTATTCTATGTACTTCTATTCCTATGTTGCAGTATTCTTGGTGTGGGAGAGTACCAAAGCTTAGAAGGAAGGAAGGGAGGAGGTAAAAAGAAGGTGATTCCACAAACCCCTGCAGAATTGCTCTGGAGACATTGTCTAACTTATAGTGTTTGGTAAAAGTGAGAATGGTGGACCATGTGGCCGCTTCCAGGATATATGCAGTGTCCAGGCCTTTTAAGAAGGCTTTGGAGGCTGCTACTGCCCTGGTAGAGTGAGCTTTTAAACCCCATGTGAGTTTTTTGCCATGGTGAGAGTAACACAGGCAACAAGTTTTTCTAATCCAACATACAATGGTTACTTTTCAGACTGCCTTGCCCAAGACCCTGGGGTGGAAGGAAATAAAAAGCTGATTGGATTTTCTTATAGATTTGGTTTTGTCTAGGTAAAGCCTTAGCTGTCTGTGTACATCAAGGGAGTGGAGTATCCTCTCACTTTCATTGGTGGGAGAGTGGAAAAAGGTGGATATTTGAATAGACTGGTTTAAGAACAGATCGTTGACCACTTTAGACATGAAGGAAGGCTTGGTTCATAGGGTTACCCTGTCCTTGTGGCAGATAGTGTATGGAGAGCAGGACATTAGGGCCTGTAATTATGACACCCTCCTGGCTGAAGCTATAGCCACCAGCAGAAATGTCTTCCAAGTGCACATTTGCAGAGCAGCTGTACTGGCAGGTTCAAAGAGAGACTTAATTTTTCAAGGATGGCGTTCAGGTCCCAGGGTGGTGGGTGGTGGGATGGGTTTTCTTGGTGGTCTGATGTGCAAGATCCCCTTTAAGAATAGTGTAACTTTGAGCCTGGCTAGTAGGGAGTAGTGGACGTAAACCAAAGGGCAATCCAGTAAAAAAGTGAAAGGAGGGTCCAGAAAAATGTAAATTTACTGTGGGAAGGTTGAATGGGTATGCGCAGATAGGTTTCTTTCAGGTCAGGTGTGGCTATGAAAGCCTGGGCTGGTATAAGATGAAGTAAAGTTCAGCTGTACTGGCAGGTTCAAAGAGAGACTTAATTTTTCAAGGATGGCATTCAGGTCCCAGGGTGGTGGGTGGTGGGATGGGTTTTCTTGGTGGTCTGATGTGCAAGATCCCCTTTAAGAATAGAGTAACTTTGAGCCTGGCTAGTAGGGAGTAGTGGACGTAAACCAAAGGGCAATCCAGTAAAAAAGTGAAAGGAGGGTCCAGAAAAATGTAAATTTACTGTGGGAAGGTTGAATGGGTATGCGCAGATAGGTTTCTTTCAGGTCAGGTGTGGCTATGAAAGCCTGGGCTGGTATAAGATGAAGTAAAGTTTGTAGGGCAAGATTCTGAAGGTGGGAACCTGAAAGTATATGATTAATTTATTTGTGCATTAAATGAATGTTTTTAAAATAGTAAAGTATATAATTATTATATGATTATGATAATGAAGTTTTATATATGTATGTATATTAGTTTTTAGAATATGTTCCCATTTATCAGTATTGAATAAGCTATGGTTATTTTATGTGAACATCAGAATGATGAATTTTAAATTGCATTAATTGAGATGTAATTAATTAATGATCTAATTGCTTAATTGTATTAATTAAGTTTGTATAGAAGAAGAATGGTTTGTTGGGAGGAGAATGTATTGCATCTGAAGAAGTGTTACAAACGAAAACGCAGGTGTGTAGACATAGCGTTAGTGCTTGTGACTTATTTTGGAGCTTTATTCAATGGTTGTCCTGTCGTGTCGTTGTTAATAAATCCGATTTTCCAGCAAGGACTGAGCTGTCTTCCTCTACTGGTGCATTTTTTTGAAGTGAACCTTTAAGAATAGGTTTAGAAAGGAAAGGTCTAGAATGGGCCTCCATGGTCCATCTTTCTTTGGGGACCAGAAAGTCTCGAGTAGAAGCCTTTTCCTTCCTGTCCTAGAGCGACAGGCTCTATTTTTCCCAGGTTCAGTAGGTCTTGCAGAATCTGTGGGAAGAGGTGTCTCTGATTTCATGGGGGGGAAGGGAATGCCCCTTAAAGGGGGGGGGGTTCTTCCTAAGAGAGGAAGTATCCTTTTTGAACTATAGCTAGAACCCATTTGTCTGTAGTGATGGTTTTCCCAAAGGGGTGGCAGTGGGAGATGTGGGCAGAAAGGTGTAGGTGGGCAAGGCAGTCACAAATTGTTGGGTCTTCTTCCGTCTTGAATGGGCTGTCAAGTGGGGGCTGAGAGACAGCTGGCCTGGAAGGGGTTTGTCTTCTGACCCCTATTCTGTGTCTGCAAGAGGTAGGTCCAGCTGAAGAGGGACTTCTTCTGACAAAGGTAGTTTTGGCAGGGTAATTCCTGTAATATTTAGGAATTGGAGACACAAGAAAATGCTTGATTTCTTGCAATTCTCACCTATTTCTTGTAGAATTTTGAAAAGCTCTGCTGACTGTTTACCAAACAATAAGTTAGGCTCCAGAGGGGTATCTAAGATTTTAGACTAAGTCCTCTGGTAAGTGTTGTAGACGTAGCTAAGAATATCTCCGAAGTACAGAGGTAGAGGCTGCAGACCGTGCAGAGGCCTCTGCAGCATCATAACTGCATCTAATGGAGTGTCTGGCTACTTGGGCAGCCAGAGATAGTTTAGATGCTATGGCAGATTTAGTGGGACAGACTGGGGTAGCTACCAGCAGCATAGAGGCTTGAGAGAGAAGGTGCAGAGCATATCTGGTCATATGGGTTTGATAGCTGACGGCTGTAAAAGCCAATGTGGAAGAGGTGTTCATAGGTTGGTACTAGGCTATCAGCCCTAGGGCCTATACAAGCCTAGTCATAACAATTCCCTGGATATTTCTTCCCACAATATTTACTTCCCTGGACCCTTGTCTAGCAGGGCAACTGACATGATCCCTGGTGTGAATTTCTTATCTCCAATCCAATCAAGGTTCCTTCTGAAGAGGGCCAAGGAGGCACTCTGCTTGACAAGTATGGGTAGTCCATTCCAGAGTATGGGAAGTCTTTGGGTCAGGAACCTATCCCTCCATTATGTTTTGTTCATTGTGTTGACAAGGTTTAGATCCCTTGAGCGTGTGGCTCTGAGGGATTGGGATTTCTATATGTGGAGCATGTCCAACAGCTCAAGGTTTGACATGGCCTTGTATGTTAAGCAGAGATCGCCTCCGAGTAGATGATATGCCACAGAGTATAACTGGAGTGTTTTTAGATGGTCAGCATATGGCATCTGCTTTAGGCCTGCGATTCTTTTAATGAGGTATTTCTGCGGCTTTTCCAGCTGTTGCTTATGTCGTGTGAGGTACATACCAAAAGTACAGTTTTGTACCTACCATAAATGTAGATGTCCGATAGGTATGCATCTGCAGTCCTTACATATGGGTTGTCCTGCCTCAGGCAGCCCTTCGGTCGGCCGGATTCCAAAGTCTGGGTCCGGCGTCGGCTGATGTCACCCTTTCCCCGACGTCAGATCACCTGGGGTATAAAAGCGTCAGCCGACGCCATCTTCCTCAGTTTTTCTTGCCCCAGATGCCAGGTGCCCTCTAAGGAAGGCTAAATTTGGAGAGATGCAATAAATTCCAAACATGCACAGAAATATAAAACAAATACACCATAATAGATAACCCCAGCTAGCTATGAGAGGGATAAGTACCCAAGAAATACTACAGAGGGGAAGGAGGGAGGGTAAACCTGACTGCAGATGCATACCTATCGGACATCTACATTTATGGTAGGTACAAAACTGTACTATGTCCTTCAAGGATGCATCTGCAGTCCTTACATATGGGTAGAATACCATAGCCAATCTGGGGGTGGTAGGATCTATGAAAAGGATGGTGTAGCTAAAATGCCCTGCAGGACTGCCGTAGCAAAGCCTGCTCTGGATCTGGAATATAAGGGTAAGTTGTAATGCTTGGAAATGTATGCACGGAGCTCCATGTAGCAGCTTCTAAAATGTCCTTGGTAGCCACCCCTCTTAAGAAGGCTGTGGAGGTGGCTGTGGCTCTGGTGGAATGAGGTCTAATGTTAGTTGGCACAGGTTTGCCATGAAAAGAGTAACAGAATTGAATGCAATTCCCTATCCATTTTGAAATTGTCTGTTTGGAAATTGCTTTTCCTTGTACACCAGCAGCATATGCTACAAACAGCTGATCAGTTTTTCTGCGAGTCTTAGTTCTGTCCAAGTAGTAGCGCAACTGTCTGGAGGATAAGTATTCAGTGCAGACAAGTCGAGAATAGGCCTCCATTGTTTTTCTTTTCTTGGGACCAGGAATAGTCTGGAATAAAATCCTTGGCCTTGTTCTGAGAGAGGAACCTTTTCTATAGCTTTCAGTTGCAATAGGTTGGATATTTGTTTCAAAGCCTCTGCCCTTTGATTCGGTGGCAGGTTTGGCATGCCTTTTCTTTTTGGTAATGTATGAAAATGGAACCTGTATCCTTTGTCTATTATTTGCAGTGTCCATTTGTCCCTTGTAATACTGTGCCAATTTTTTGAGAATAAAGAAAGCTTTCTGCCCAAAGGTGCTTCCACTTGAGCCCTGGTTGGCGGGGTCAAGGTAAAGTCATTGAGTCTGTCCTTGTGCAGCAGTTGTAGGTCCTGCACCACCTCTCTGGTTAGGAGGCTGCCATTGACGTCCTCTGCAGAAGCCTCTAGCTTGCCCTCTACCTCTGGCACGCCTGTTCTTGCCTCTTTGAAATCTCTCTGTGTCTGGAAAGGACCAATTCTTAGAAGGCCAATTTCTGCTGAATCTTGGTGGTTGGACCTGGAGAAAATCTTTGACTGTTTGTACAGATTTTGCCTTTTCCTCAAATTTCTTTAAGACCTCCTGAGCAGTGGAGCCAAATAACTTTTGCTTTTCCAGTGGAGCATCCAGAAGCTTTGCTTTAGCATGATCTGGCAGAGTTTGTTCCTTCAGCCAAGCATGCCTACGTATGACTGCACCTGTCATTGCTGACCTACATGAAGCTTCCAATGCATCATAACCACACTGCAAGAAATGGTTGCTAACCTGTTGGGAGTTATGTACCAGATCCTGAAGTGACTTGCGATCTAGGGGTTCAGGTGAAGACAGTTTTTTATGCAATTCATCTAACAAATACTCTTGGTACTGTATCATATGGAAATGACAATTTAATGCCCTCATAGAAAGAGTGGAAGTAGTATACACTTTTTTACCCCATCTCTCTAAAGCCCTGGACTCCCTTTCAGATGGGGAGTGGATTTTTAGTAGTGGCAGTTGCAACCCCTTTAGGGCCCTGGGAAATAGTTTCTGGATCAGCAGAGTGGGCCTTGTAAAGGAAATGATGAGAGTCTGGGACTCTGTAGTACCTATCGGGTTTGACAGCAGCCGGAGGAAGGGAGTCAGGGGTAATGCTAGACTCAGATTACACATCATCAATGACATTCAAAACAGGAGGAATAGCCAAAGGTCTACGCTGAGGCAAATGCAAAAAAGTCCTTAATCTCTTCTTGGAATCAGAGAATTCCTGACCCTGCCATTTGAAATGCTCTCTCATGGAGTGAAGGGTCTCCCCAAAGGACAGCTCTTCAGGAGGGGAGGCTGGGGGAATAGATTCATCTGCATCAGAATCCTCGTAGGCCGTAAAGGCCTCCTCCTGGTAGTCCGATAGAGCAGAGCCATCTGAGGCCTCATTAGAGGACTGGGGATCAGTGGGCTCAACCCTGGGCCTTTTGCCTAGAGGAGGCCTGTCCAGATGTGGCTGAGAGCCCCTAATTAAGGAAATAAGGTACTCAGCTAAACTTAAAATCTGTGAACCTGTAGTGGATCCCTGAGGAATAGCCTTGGGAGGCAGAGATTTTGGCTGTTTAGCAGCTTTAGCCCTTGTGAATGCCTTTATGGACATGGATGCAGGAGGCCTGGCTGCACCACGTGCTGGCGTAGTTTTGTCTAGAGAAATGGTGTCGGATGTTTCCAGAACACCGGTTTCTGAGGGAAATTCTATAACAGACTCAGAAGAGGCCTCTGGGGCCGAGGTTGTCGGTTGTGCGGTTTCGACGGTCGGAAGTACCAAGGACTCTGTTTCAGCCGAGACCGAGACACTCGCGGTAGGCCTAGGCGTGGTTTCAGCCGAAACCACGGTCCGCGTGTGTCAGCCCTTGTCCTTCCGTTTTTTGGTTAAATGAGAAGTCGGAGTCTCCGACGGCATATTGTAACAGAAACTAGCCCCAAAAAATTCCTCTGCAAACTCCACCCGACGCCTACGAGTGCGTCGATTGAAGGAAGCACAGGCAGTACAGGCCGAGACGTCGTGGTCTGGGCCTAGGCAGGGGAGGCAGTAAGAGTGGAAATCCTTATGAGGTATTTGTTTCCCACAAGTTAAGCAATTATTAACTTTAAGTGTTAGATCTGACATCGGCTGAGGCAAGAAAGAGTCCCCAACGGGGTACTTAGCTTTTGAAGTCTTCGGTAGCTGAAGTTACAGGAGCTGGCTGACCGGCACTTGCGAACTGCTTCTGCTTCGGGCACCACGCGGCAAGAAAGACTGGGGAAGATGGCGTCGGCTGACGCTTTTATACCCCAGGTGCTCTGACGTCGGGAAAAGGGCGACATCAGCCGACGCCGGACCCAGACTTTGGAATCCGGCTGACCGAAGGGCTGCCTGAGGCAGGACAACCCATATGTAAGGACTGCAGATGCATCCTTGAAGGACATCAAGGCGTTATACTCTACAAAGGGTCTAAAGAGGGATGAGTACAGTGGAACAATGACATCCTTTTTTCTGGATGAAAAGCCCTTAGTGATGAGGTGCGCCACATAGAAGGATTTCTTGACTGTTGTGTTGATGTGGTTATCGAAGGTGAGACCACTGTCCACCTGTGTCCCTAAGTCTCTCATCACACTTTCGGTGTTTAGTGTACTGCCACATAAGTGGCAATTCATGGGTGCATGGTTTTTCCCAAAGGGGATAACCACACATTTCTTGGCATTAAGCTTATGGTTCTGGCACTAAGCATCTGTTTCTGTAAGGTCCTTTTGTAGAATAGCCACATCATTTGGGGATTCAATAATGGCTCCCAGTTTGCAGTCATCTGCGAACTTTGTTAGCCAGAGTCCCTTAGTGTTGGCCTGTACTTCAGAGAAGTAGATGCCAAACAAGAGCAGTCCCAGGACTGAACCCTGAAGTACTGCACTTGTTACTTGTCTGGAAATGGATTTGGAGTTGGCTACTTTTACAGTCTGGGTTCGGTCAGTAAGCCATTTGGCAACCCATCGAGTGACGTAGGGATTCATGCCCAGCTTTGTAAGTTTATCTGTGATTCCAGAGTGGGGGGTGGTGTCGAAGGCCTTGGCAAGGTCCAGACAGCTCTGGAGACTGATTCTAAGAAGTCAATCAGGTTCAAGAGACAAGATCGGCTCTTCACAAACCCAAACTGGGTGGGGTCCAGTGTTTGAAGGTTGCCAATATCTTTGTTTATAAGTTCCATGATAATGCGTTCCATGCCCTTGCAGATCAGGCTTGTCACACTGATGGGACAGTAGTTCCCAGGATCCAAGGTGGATCCCCCTATGTGGAGTGGGATAACTGTAGCTGTGCGCCACTCAGCGGGCATGAAACCTGAGGTGAGGCTATGATTAAACATGACATTTAGGTGAGGTGCCAGTTCATTTTGTAGTTCATGTAGTACACAGCCCGGGATGTCATCTGGTCCCTTGGATACTGTATTCTTAGCTTTGGAGAGTGCGGTTTCTACCTGTGTGGCCGCGATTACCAGAATTTGGCAATATTTTGGTACTGAGATGGGCCCTTTAGGGGGTGAGAGGGGGGTAAAGTTGGCACTAAATCGATCTGCCAGGATAATGGCAAATCCTTGGGATCAGTATATTTAATGCCATTCTGTTGTAGCTCAGAGCAGATCTGAGCATTGCCATTTAGATTCTTGACATAATTATTGAATGCCTTGTGGTTGTCTTCGGAACCTTTGGCAATTTTATTTTCGTAACTAGCTTTTGAAGATTTTATGAGGGATCCCAGCTTCTTACTGAGGCTGGTTTTTGCATCCTGGGATTTTCCTCTCTTCTGCAACAGTTTCTTCCTTCTGTTGTATAGTTTGCTTATGGCAGGGGACCACCAGATTGGCTTCCTTTTTTTGGAGGCGAGCATCTTGGTTCTATTTGGGATGGCAGGATTCATGCATGAGTGGATGTGCTCGTACTGTGCTTAGTGTAGGATTCAGCAGTCGAACTTTCAGATCTTGTCTGCATGGGTGCCATGAAGTTGGTCACTTCTGACTTGAGTAGCATGAAGTTGGCTTTGGAGATGTTTTTTACGGAGGTTTCCTTACAGGGGGGGTTGGATGTGGATGTCAACGGTGATTTGCTTATGGTCAGACCTGACCAATGAGGGGGTGACCACTGGTGTGGAGCATGTCTCGCATGTTGATAATGATCAGGTCTAGGATACTGGAGCCTCTGGTGGGACAATGGATTCGTTGATCCAGGGCGTTGGAATTTATGAATTCCAAGAACCGTTGGGAAAAGGTGTTGGTACCCGGGTATTTTCCCAGTTAATGAAAGGGTAGTTAAAATCACCCAGTATTAGGGCATTTGGTTGTATTTTAATATTTTCCAGTATGTTTAGAAAGGTGTAGTGAGAATCTTGGGGCATGATGGGGAATCTGTAGCAAGCTACAATTTGGATTGCAGTCTTACCTAGTGTTAGTTGCACCTGGAGAATTTCAGATGCATTGTGTTGGGCAACTAGCCTGGAGGTGTGAATATCCTTGGTGAGTATGAACACTCCTCCACCTTTAGTGTTTCTGTCTTGGTTTGGTGGCCATAAAGTGTGATAAGAGTTGTAGCCTGGTGTTGCAGGGGTGCTATCTGGAGCCTTGAACCAGGTCTCAGTTACTGCACAGATATCTATGTTCTCCATTTGTAGGAGTACCTCGAGAGAGTACATTCTGAGGTTTAGACTTCTAGCACTGAGTAGCATTACCTTCAGATTTTGAATGCTTGTGTCTGTTATGGTGGTGGTTTTGCCCTTTGAACCTTGCCTTGTAAACCACCTTTCCAGTTCTATCCACGGTTTTGCTGTCCTTGTCTGTAGGTAATAGAGAGGCAGATGGAATCAGTCTGGATCATCAGGTGATGCAGCATAACAGCAGAGTCTGCCAGGGGTGGTTTGACTAGAAATTTCGGGTCATCAGGCACTTTGTTGAAGTGATCTGGCCTCTTAGGGGCAAGGTGGCTGAGAGTCTGGGGTCTTCGATGGTGAAGAAAAGGCATCTAAATAAGCAGGGATGACATGAGGAATGGCAAATGGGGAGGGAGATTCCACTTGTAACCATTTAAAATACCCCATTTGAAGTATTCCTTCATTTTGGTTATGGTCTCTCCAAAGGCGAGATCCTCTGGAGGGGAGTCCCCTTCTATGGATTCTTCATTTGGGGAGTAGTACTCTTAGAACATGTCTCTAGACCCTTAAGGGAACAAAGGTTGAACTTGGCTAGGCTCTAGGGCCATTAGTCTAGTAACCTCCTATGAACCAGTAATGGTCGAGACCATAAGACTGAAGTTTTGAAACTTCAACATTGTTATAAAAACAAATTTTTTTTACATTTCTGCAGGGAGGCAAGCCCCCCACTCCTGCACCCCCCACACCCCCTGCTAAATAAATAAATATACCAATTCCGAGATTGCACTACAGTGAGGAAAATGGTAAATTTCCAATTCCGTGCGTTATGACGATCTTCATTCAGAGTTTCAAAACTTCGATTTTATGGTCTCGACCATTTGCAGTTCGAAGTTTTGAAACTTCAAGTTTGTGAAGGGAATCATTATATATTTGTTTATTTGTCTTTTGTTAGTCCAGCTGGGCTGGTGGCCCATTTTCAATGAAGACCCGAGGAGAAAATCTCCACACAAAGAAAAAGTAACAGAGTTTACATAAGCAGTAATTGGAATTTGGTGACATAACTACATACATTCATGCCATATAAAGAAATACGAGTACAAAAGCAACAAATATTCATGCAATAATGGAAATTAAGAAAGCATAACCTATAATCTTGACGAGTGGATGGGAAATAGAAAATACACCCCGGGAATCACTCCAGTGGCTCTTCGTGATAGATGCATTGGCAACTAACGTTGGGAAGCACAATGCCAGGGATATTTATGAGCTAGGCTTGTAAAGGCTCCAGGGCTATTAGCCTAGTACACACCTATGAACCTATGAGTAGAGGCTATTTGGGAGGTATATATTGATTCATCTGAAGATGAATAATAAGCCTCTTGCTCTTCTTCCCTGTCTTGTGAAATGGGCAGTGGAAGAAAGGAGACAGGCATACCTAGGGCTAAGGAGAGCAAAAGTAGATGGAGAAGAGGCTAAGGGCCATGAAGGCCTGCATCAGAGATGAGGTGAAGGACTGCCAATCAGGTAGATCTTCGGTGGGTGCAGCCAAATGTTTGGTTTTCTGTTTCTTTTTAACTGGGGTAGTCTTAGGTGTAGGCCTGGAATTGGATGCTTGGCTAAGGATAGCAGTGTCGGGAGGAGGGATCCTGTCAGAAGCCCAGCTGAGTCTGGTTCCCCCTCAACCTCGGCGGTAGCGGATGTCTGGGTTAGCTCCATGGACGTGCTTGTCAACAGCGAAGAGGCTTCCTTGAAGGTTGCAGAAGTAGACGGATCTCTCGGACGTCCCTCAACTCCTAAATCGGTAGCTGGTGGGGTGTCCGAAAGTGGAGAGGCAGTGGAAGTGGGCCTAGGAATCTTGGCCTTCTAATGCAGATGTTCAGTCAGGGCTTCCGAAACGTGATCCATCCTGAACACTAAATTTTTAAGTCGCTGATTTTCTAGATATAGATTAAGGGCAGCCAGACAGCTGCATAGGGTCTTAGGGACGAAGGATTGGCAGATCGAGCAAGCAGTGTGATCATGCGCTCAGCCTAGGCAAAAAGCGCAGTGGTCGTGCATATCTTTATGAGGTACCTGGCACCCGCATTGTCATTTACCATTTTTAGCGGACATTGACTAAAGGTTACAACAACAAACCAAGCTTTCACTAGAAGTCAAAGAAAAAACCCCAATGGGGTACTTAGCTTTTAGATGTCTTGTGGTGAAGGAGCGATGTGATGGTAGTCTGCGGCTGAAAAGTTCTGAGGTCTGTGCGTGCAGATGTCACATTTAAGGTCCCTGATTTATGGTCCTATGTGTGATGTCCCACGCAACTACAACTGACGTATGGGTCGCCTGAGGTAGGAAATCCCACACCAAGAATACTGCAACACAGGAACAGAAGGACATCTATAGTTACAGACTGACTTGGGATCTGAGATGAGAACAAGAGACTTGGAATTTAGGGCCATTTGCTGTCTCTACGACAGCAGAGGCCAAAATGAAATATCTGAAAATCCAGAGGATGACAATACTGGGTCCATGTTTTTTTTTTTTTGTTAGTTTTTTTTTTTCTCATGTGAAAGCTGGTGAGAGGAATCATGAGAATCATAGAAACCATAATTGGTGAAGCTCCCATGTGTCAGAAAAGCCCTTTTCTAACAGGCATCTAAAAGGTAATCCAGAAACACAATCTTGTGTGGCAAAGTTAAAGAATCTCAGACCCCACCCTGATGGGACTGCTGCATATCTGCAAGTCAAGCTCCACTCGAGTAACCCGCACGAGAGACCTTAACCTGGTCTGTGATATCAATTGAACTTGTTGGCAGGACAGACTTGTGTCCCAGAGACACTCCATTTTGTGAAATAGACTCCCACTCCACGTAAAGCAGATTACCTCATAAAACCTTTTCAAGTGCAACATGGATGGGGAACAGAAAATACACTCCTAGGATTCATAGGCTGGTACCAGGCTATCGGCCCTAGGGCCTATACAAGCCTAGCCATAACAATTCCCTTGCTATTTCTTCCCACAGTATTTACTTCCCTGTTCCTGCTGGACAGTGGCATAGGGTGCTGACTTGTTGGAACATGGGCTAAATTTTTAGCTAGGCTTGTAAGGGCCTAAGGGCCAATAGCTTAGTAACTTCCTATGATCATAATATTTTTGTATATTTATCTGGAATCCAACATTTATAAGAACAGATGAAACTCGTACTTTTGACATCTGGGAAAAGTTTCTGCAAAGGTAAGTAATACGTCTACAGTTTTGAGGAACTATATGAATGCCATACAGTTTGCAATGAGCTATCACTGCAGCTAGACACTTTTTAAATACTCTTGGAGCTGTAGATAATGCAAAGGATAATGCAGATAACTGAATGCGATCTAGACACGCAATCTAAGAAAACTTCTTAAAGCCTGTGGTTATGGGGATGTAATGATAAGCAGCCTTTAAGATCTAATGTTAACATAAAAACTCACAGGAGGGTTGAGAGGTAAAAAGTTATGTACTCACCATAATGTTTCGTCTGAGTAGTTGTACTTTATTTGTCTTCAACCCGTGGGTCTTGGATCCACATCGGATCTGACACTGCCACATTTTCCAGCTATAGATCCAAGGTCCAGACTCCTCCCCTTACCCATAGTGCCCCCTTGCCTCCCTTCAGATACAGTTTATTGCCTGAGATGCATCATACACCTGACCCAATATCACCTTATCATAAGAATCTCCATGACACTCCCAGGCCTAGACCAAGTCAAGGGCAATTCACTTTATGTAAAGCTAAATGCGGACTGCACCAATGATAAGGTCAGGGGGAAGGGGGGGGGGGAGTTATAAGACAAATGAAGGACAGCTACTCAGATGGAATGTTATGGGGAGTACATAACTTCTTTATCTTAAGTAGTTTACTTCATTTGGTTTTCAATTTCTTGTACAGAGTCCTCAGCTACCAAAAACTCCTGGGTGGCCCTCGTGGAAGGGTATTCCGGAGCACCACAGAGCCAAAGGATGCTCTGTTCCTAGACAATGTCCAGCTTGTAATGAGAAATGAAGGTATGAGATGAGGACAATGTAGTTGCTGAACAGATTTCGTCCAGAGACATCACAGACCAGAAGGCAGTTGATGTAGCCATAGATCAGGTGGAATGTGCCTTTACTTGTCCTGGCTGAGACCTACCTTTCATAGCATAGGCTCCAGCAATGCATAGAGAAATCCACAGAGTAATTGTTACCTTGGAAAATGGCTTGCCTAAAAAGGGTTTAGCATAAGACACGAATAGCTGATCAGACTTACGAAAGGGTTTCATCCTGTGTAAATAAAATCTCAATTGTCTATGAACATCAAGCAGATGCAGCTTGTATTCCCCTTTGTTCTGGAAGTTGGGGGAAAAAATGGCAAATTTATAGTCTGATTAATATTGGCTTCAGAGCAAACCTTTGGAAGAAAAGATGGATTAGTGCGCAGTGAAACTCTGCTTAGTAAAAGATCATGTAAGGTGCCTTAATAGAAAGAGCTCTGACACTCTTCTGGCTGAGGTAATGGCCACCAAGAAAGCAGTTTTCTATGTTAAAAACTGCAACTCAACTGAGGCTACAGGTTTGAAGGGTGCAGAAACCAATGCCTGTAACACTAAAGTAAGATCCCATGGAGGTGTAGGGTCTTTAACCGGTGGTCTAATTAGAAAAGCACCTTTAAGAAAGGTCTTACAAAGTTTAGAAGAAGCTGGGAAGACATTCACCCCCACATGGAAATTAGAAATAGCTGCCAGTTGCACTTTAACTGTAGCGAAGCTAGCACCCTGATGAAAGATGCTTGCCAGAAAATCTAAGACTGCCAAAAGAGGTGCCGCGAAAGGGTCCAAAGCCTGATGAGTGGCCCATATGGAGAAATGTCTCCATTTACTACGATACACCTTTCTGGTGGAGGATTTGTGAGCCGCAGCCAAAATGGACTTCACCAGGGATGACAATCCAGGAGTCCTGATAATCAAGGAAACTGGAGCAGCCAAGCTGTGAGCTTCAGACTGTCCAGATCTGGGTGAGGGATCCCCAAGGGATGAGAAAGAAGATCTGGAACTGGATCCAATGTCCATGGAGGAACAACTATATGAGCACACAGTGAGGGGAACCAAACCTGGCGAGGCCAGAATGGGGCAATGAGGATCAGAGTACTCCCAAGCCTTAGAGTTGTCTGAAGAAACTTTGACATGAAGCGGACGATAAGCATAGAGAAGACCAGGAGGCTAAGCATGAACCAGTGCATCTTTGGGGGCTTCAGAGTGAAAAAGTGGCTGCATTTTGCATTGGAAGGAGATGCAAAGAGATCGCAGCAAGGCAGACCCCACTTTAGAAAGATCTGTTCCACTACCGAACGACTCAGAGACCACTTGTAATGTATCAGGATAGATCTATTGAGCCTGTCCGCTAGAATGTTGGACTGCCCCGCAATGTGCATTGCTACAAGAAAGCAGCTGGTGGAGATCGTCCATTCCCACACTCTCATGGCTTCTCAACAAAGGGGATAAGATTTGGTTCTCCCTTGTTTATTGATGTACCAGACTACTGACATATTGTCCGTCTGAATGGCAATCGTCCCTAGAGGAAGATGGGCATGAAGTGTCTGTAATGCAAGGAGGACCTCCCTCATCTCTATAACACTGATATGCAAATCTGTCTCAGAGGGGAGGCCACGTGCCTTGGACTGTCCTTCCCAAGCAGTGCCCCCCCCAGCTGGGAGATGTCTGTGCTCACCGTGGTTTTGGGAAAGACAGGGTGAAAGGAGTGTCCCTTGCAGAGATCCGGAGATTAAATCCAGCACCAAAGGAAATCCCTGCATACCCTTAAGATTCTCACTGGAAAGGAAAGAGGAAAATCTAACAGGGACCACTGGACCGCTACTATCCACTAAAAAACTCTCATATGAAGGCAAGCTATCGGCAGGAGACTGACCGTGGCTGCCATGGAACCCAATGTCCTTAGAACTGCTTCGTCAGTAGAGATTTGAGCGTAAAGAATTTGTAACACATGCAATCTTAAGACTGCGGATCCCGTCCAGGGTGAGAAAAACCCTCATTTGAAGAGTGTCCAAATGCACTCCAATAAAATCCAGAATCTGGACCGACGCCAGAGAAGACTTGTTAAGATTGATGGTAATACCCAGTTTGCTCGCTAACCGAATGAAGTGGCCTGGCAAAGTAGATGTTCAGAAGGGGCAGCAAACACAATTGTCCAGGTACGGAAAGACCTGAATACCCTGGAGCCTCAGGTGAGCCGCTACAACCACCACCATCTTGGTAAATACCCTGGGGACTGTGGTAAGACCAAAGGGAAAGGCTCTGAACTGGTAGTGATTGGCTCCCAGCTGGAAGTGAAGAAACCACCAGGAGTGCCTGTCCATTTTGACGTGGTAGTACGCATCCTGGAGATCGATTAAGCGCATCCAGTCTTTGGCCTGCAGAAAGGACAGGACAGATTGAAGACTGACCATCTGGAATTTCGTCTTTGTTACTGACAGGTTCAATGTGGACAGATCTAAGACTGGACTGAGGTCTCCCATTTTCTTTGGCACTAAAAAGAACCTGGAGTAAACACTGGATCCGGACTGGTCTGGAGAGACCAGTTGGATGACTCGTTTCTTCAGCAGCTTTCCTATTTCTAGTGCTGCCTCCTCCTGCTGCACAGGTGGGATGTCTGGGAGAAGCTTGTTCAGATGGGGATGCTCCTTGAATGGAATGAAATACCATCTGGATATGGTTCGCAACACCTGGTGATCTGTTGTAATGGATTCCCATGCCTTCAGGTGTTGTGACAGATAACCCCCAACTGCCTCCAGAGATGAGCAATCGGGAAACCCCTCAGGGCTGCTGCCAGTGTCTCTCAGAGAAAGGTTCTCGGGACCCGAAATTCCTAGGACCCCATCGGCCTCTCGGGTGGCATCTATCGTGACTCCTCCTGCCTCTGTGGGACAGGGAATCCTGAGCATCCTGGGAAAATGGCAGAGACATCTGGAACCACATAATCTTTGCTGATTCCTGGAAAAGGATCTTTGAGGAGACAAGAAAAGAATCCCGATGGCAGTGACTTCCCACCCTTCCCGCTCTGGACCAGTGTGTCTCTCTCAGATTTCTCGAAGAGGGAAGAACCATCACAGGGGGCCTTGGTGAAAGACACCTTGAAGGGCTCTGAAAATTTACAACTGGAGCCAGGCGTGATAGCTGATGGTAGTCCCTGTTCTGGCCTCCCTTGCAGCTCCCTCCGTAGCATGAGAGCAGTTGCATGTACGTGTTGGCAACCGCTTTGAGAGTGGCCATTCGGGTGGAGAACATCATTTTCTCCTCCGCTGACATGGGGTCTGGGGTAGGCTCCATGATTTCCTTCACTAGATCTCTCTGGAATCAAATGACGTGTGCCATATTGTTGAGCGCCCTCACCGAGAAGGACACTGAAGCATATACTCGCTTCCCAAAACGGTCCATCACTCTCCACCATTTGAAAGCCGAGGGGAATGAACCTCCAGGGACATACTGGCGGGGCCCGTCCACCCATCCTGACAGGGGAGTCTGACCCAAGCATCCAGGAGCCAAGATGCCAAGTGGAATGCTCCACTCCGAAGCTCTCACCGCAGTGGAAACCCCCTCGGATCAGACCCAGAGAGCTTGGATCCAATCTCATTGGATCTGACAAGCTCAAGGTAATAGCCAGCATCGAGGTACATGGCACCATCGGTGCAAACTCCTTGACCCTGTGGGTTCTCTGATCCAAAAGCTCCAAAACCGCCGATTGGATCGGAGGAGGAGTTATTGGTCAGACAAATGGTTGCAAGGTGCCCCCTCCAGAGGGAGGCAGTGCTGGCAAGACTCCCATCTGGATCTGCATGCGGATAAATCTTCGCATCATCTTGTCCATCTCTGCTTCGTTGAGACTCCGGGTGAAGTGGGAGGATGCCACTGAAACAGGTCGGGAATCAAACCAACAATGTTGTGAATGCAACCAAAAGAAAGAACAGCAGTCTTTTTTTTCAAAGCAAAAATGTACGGTGTTTAAGGACAAAAAAAGAAGTTATGTACTCACCATAACATTCCATCTGAGTAGTTATACTTCATTTTTCTGCAACCTATAGGTATACGGATCCGGCAACTTTTTTTCTAGCATCTGCTCCAAGCTCTGAGCTCCTCCCCTTACCCATAATGCACTACCATCTGCTACCATCCCTCAGATCGAGTTTGCTGCAACTAAATACATAAGCAACTCAGCCCAATGAACCAAACCTGAATAGACAGGGCAAGGTCCGGGGGAACGGAGGGAGGGAATGTTGCAGAAAAAAGAAGTACAACTACTCAGATAGGATGTTATGGTGAGTACATAACTTCTTTATCTGATGTAGTTAACTTAATTTTATCTGAAACCTGTGGGACAGAGTCCCCAGCTACTTCAATCCTGGGAGGCCCTTATGAAGGATATTCCTGAGCACTGCAGAGCCAAAGGATGCTCTACCCCTAGAAATCAGATCTAATTTGTAATGGGAAATGAAGGTATGTGAATTGGCCCAGGTCGCTGCTGCACAAATGTCGTCCAAAGGAACCCTAGGAACCCTAGACCAAAAGGCAGCAGAAGTCGCCATGGACCTGGAAGAGTGAGCCTTAACAATAACAGAAAGAGATAAAACCTTTGCTTTGCAGGCATGTGAAATGCAAACAGTGATCCATCTGGCCAAAGAAACTTTAGAAATAGCTTTTCCCAGAAATGCTTTGGAAAAGGAAACAAACAACTGGTCAGTCTTGCGGAAGGATTTTGTTCTATGAAGATAAAAACAAAGCCGTTTATAAACATCTAACAAATGAAGTTTGTATTCACCTTTATTTTGGAAGTTAGGGAAGAAAACGGGCAGATTAATGGACTGGTTTATGTTTGCTTCAGATGCCACTTTGGGTAAGAAGGAAGGATTAGTATGGAGAGAGACCCTATCCTTGTGGAAGACCAAATAAGGAGGCAGGGCAGACGGAGCTTGAAGCTCAGAAACCCTCCTAGCAAATGTAACGGCAACTAGGAAAGCGGTCTTCCAAGATAAAAATTTCAAATCCACCGAAGCTGAAGGTTCGAATGAAAGAGTCACCCAATGCCTGTAAGACAAAGGTAAGGTCCCAAGGAGGCACCGAATCCTTGACAGGGGGACGCAACAGAAAAGTACCTTTAAGAAAAGCCTTACACAGCTTATAGGAGGCTAAGGCAATGTTGTCTTCACCAACATGAAAATTAGAAATGGCTGCCAATTGTACTTTCACTGTGGAGGAACTAGCTCCTTGCTGAAAAATGCCAGACAAGAAATCCAACACCGCTGGAATAGGGGCTGTAAAGGGATCTAGTTTTCTCTGTGAGGTCCAAATGGAAAAGTGCTTCCATTTACTGCGATAAAGTTTCCTAGTGGAATCTTTAAGAGAAGCCACCAGAATGGATTTTACCGGGGATGAAAGACCAGGAGTCCTGGCTATCAACGGAACGGGAGCAACCAAGCTGTCAGCTTGAGGCTGCCCAGATCAGGCGGACGGGCCCTTGATGGATGGGAGATTAGAACCGGGCAGGGATCCAGAATTCATGGGCAAACTAAGAGATGAGACCAAAGGAATGGGAACCAAACCTGACGAGGCCAGAACGGGACAATGAGGATAACTTTGCACCGCAGTCAGAAAGCTTTCTGAAGAAACTTTGGAATGAGTGGTAACGGTGGATAAGCATACAGAAGCCCGGAGGGGGCCAAGCATGGACTAGAGCATCTCTGGGGACTTCCGCTGGTGAGGGAATCCGAGCAAAGAACTCATTGCATTTCATGTTGGATGGAGATGCAAAGGGATTGCAGCAAGGCTGACCCCATGCACGGAAGATCTCCTCCGCTACTGACCGTTTCAGAGACCACTCATACAGCATCAGAAAAGCATGACTCAATCTGTCTGCTAAAATGTTGGAGCGCCCCAGGATGTGCGTTGCTATCAGAAACTGACCAGTGGAGGTCACCCATTCTCATGGCCTCGCAACATAGGGGGTATGATCTGGTTCCTCCCTGCTTGCTGATATAACAACCGAGATGTTGTCTGACTGAATTGCAATCAATCTGAGAGGAAGGACAGTGTGAAAGGCTTCCAACGCTAAAAGCACTGCCCTCATCTCTAGAACATTTACGTGAAATTTGGTCTCTGACTGGGACCATGTGCCTTCGACTGTCCTTCCCAAACAGTGCCCCCCCACCCGAGTTAGGAGGAGTCCGTGGTCACTGTGGATTGGACTGGAGATGACACGAAGGGGCATCCTTCTATCTCCGGTAAACTTAACCACCAAAGAAGGGATGTCCTGCAGACGTGACTGATCCTGATCGGAAATTCCATGGGCATGTCTAGGAAAGACCATTGAACAGCCAGAAACCATTGAAGAACTGGCATATGAAGGTGCGCACAAAGGAGAATCGATATGGAGGCAGCCATGGAGGCCAGAGCCCGGAGAACCTCGCTTGCCTTTGGAGACTTTGAGTTCGCTATCTGAGCTATGTGGCACCTGAGGTGTAAGATCCTGTCTGGATCCATATACCCACAGGTTGCAGAAAAAATGAAGTTAACTACTTCAGACTGGAAGGTATTGTAAGCCTTTCTGGTTATGAACTGTCATCTGCACAAGCAACATTAATAAAAAGAGGGCACAAGTTTATATCAAGCTCTTCAGATGATATAGTTAATGCAATAACAGACTTAGAAATGTTTATAAGGAACCTTAATCTTAAACTTATTTTTAAAGACATGCAGTCTGGTAATAAAGATACAACTGCGGTGGTGGTGCTGCGGTAATTTGTCACCTCACAGTTAAATGTTGCACGTTCGATTCTCAGAGCGTCATCTGTGTGGCGACATGCGTGAATGGGCGTTCCTTCGTTGAAGGTTGTGCGTTAGGACCGGCAAGCCAGCACGTAAGAATCTACTGCCAATCATTAGCGGACCGGAGTTCCGCTGTGGCGACCCCTAACCGGGAAAAGCCGAAAGACAGTTTAGTCTGTTAATAAAGATGTATGCAAAAAGAAAAGCTTGTTTGTACCTGTTAGTTTTTCAGTTATAACATCAGCATTTCTTGATGTATGTGAAAGTGAGCTAAGGAAGTTATATGCAAATAAAACTATGGAACAAATATTACAATATAACACTCGATGAAAATGAGGGGCTTAAAGAGTTGAAAGGAAATAATTATAAAACAAGCCGACAAAGGTGGGGCAAAAGTGATTATGAATAGAGCAGAATATATGTCTACAACACATGATTTTTTTTACAGGATGCTGATGCTTTTTTTAGATGTTAAAAAATGTGTTAGTGACTATAACATGTTAATTTATGATATGCAATTGAATAATAGCATAACTGTAGATTTAATTTCTTCACTGTTTCTTGTCCTAAGATTCCAGTAATTTACAGAATCCCTAAAATACATAAACCTTTGGTTCATACACCTGTGAGACCTATCGTCTCAGGGAGATAGTGGATCACAGAGCCTGTTTCTTTGTATCTTCAGAATGCCTAAAGTAAAATTCTACCAAAATGTCAGAGTTGTTTAAGGGACACTGACTTCTTGGGAAAACTGAGAGATTGGTATCCGATTAATAAATGTGAGAAATTTATGTCTAACAACTTGACATAAATTCGTAGTTTCCTTAATGCTGAAATAAGTATGCCAGCAGTGGAAACTGAAAATATGTTATCTGTTAGATACAGTTTTAACAAAAAAATGTATTTCTGTTTGGAGAACCATAGGTTTATACTAGGCTAACTGCCCTATGGCATTTATAAGCCTAGCCCAAAGTTATGTGGCTTACGCCACCCCTTATGTTAGAAATACTGTGCCCATTAGTTTGTTGTGCCTCTGTCCAGCAGTGACACAGAGATGATTCCCGGGGTAAACCTACGATCTCCCATCCACCGGTCAAGATTTCTCTTGAACAGAGCCAGCGAGGTGCTCTGCCTCACATGGACTGGGATTTTATTCCACAGCATGGGGAGTCTCTGGGTGATAAATCTATCCCTCCAGCACGTCCTATTTTTATCCGTGCTAAGGTTTAAGTCTCTTGCTCTAGTGGTTTTGGTGGATTTGGATTTTTTGAGGTGGAGCATGTCCATTAATTCCGGGTTGGTCATGGCCTTGTATGTCAGGCACAGGTCACCTCTGAGCAGACGGTATGCAACTGAATAGAGTTGGAGTTTCTTCAGTCTGGCAGCATATGACAGGTTTTGGAGTCCCTTTATCCTTTTGGTGAGGAACTTTTGGGGTCTCTCCAATTGCTGCAGGTGTCGGGTGAGATACATCCCGAATGGGGCATTGTACTCTATCATTGGTCTGATAAGTGAAGAGTACAGGGGAACAATGACCTCACTTGATCTGGATGTGAATCCCTTCATGATCAGGTGGGCAATGTAGAAGGTCTTTCGAACCACTTTAGCAACGTGAGCGTCAAACGAGAGGCCACTGTCAACCTGGGTCCCCAGGGTCCCTGATAACCTCTTCTGTGCTTAGTGGGTTGCCACCTATATGGTAGCTTGGGGTTACCTTGTTTTTCCCAAAGGGTATGACTATACACTTTTTTGCGTTTAACTTCAGGCCATGGCTCTGGCACCAGCTATCAGTTTCCATGAGACCCCTCTGAAGGATGTCTGTGTCCGATGTACTATCCACTATGGCACCCAATTTGCAGTCATCCGCAAACTTTGTCAGCCATAGTCCTCCTATGTTTGCCTGTACTTCTGAGAAGTAGATGCCGAACAATAGGGGGCCAAGGACTGAGCCCTGTGGGACTCCACTTGTAACCGGCTTGGAGTCTGACATGGCTCCAGCAACTCTAATCCTGTGGGTTCTGTCCTTTAGCCAGTTTGCAACCCATCTTGTGACATATGGGTTTACATTTAAGCTGGTAGGTTTCTCTATAATACCCGAGTGGGGTATTGTGTCGAAAGCTTTTGCAAGGTCAAGGTAGGCTGTATGGACTGCCTTTCCCTCATCAATGGCCTTGGTGACTGTTTCGAAGAAGTCGACCAAGTTCAAAAGGCAAGATCTGCCCTTGACAAAGCCAAACTGGGTTGGGTCCAAGGTCTGCAAGTCCCCTATGTCCTTGTTTATGAGTTCCATTATGATCCTCTCCATAGCTTTGCAGACCAGGCTTGTTAAGCTTATGGGGCGGTAATTACCAGGGTCCGTAGAGGCGCCACCTTTGTGGAGTGGGACCACAGTTGCCGTACGCCACTCCTTGGGCACATATCCTGTGGTGAGGCTAAGATTAAACAGCTGCCTTATGTGCGGGTTTAGTTCTTCATTGAGTTCATGTAGCACACAGCCGGGGACCCCATCCGGTCCCATTGATGCTGTGTTTTTAGCTTTAGAGAGAGCAGCTTTCACCTGCGCATTTGAGATGTCTGGGAGGCTACTCTCAGTTGGGATAGTTATCTCTCCTTTTGGGGGGAGAGGGGGGTGAAGTTTGCGCTGAACCGGTCTGCCAGTATGCTGGCAATGTCTGTGGGTTCAGTGATTTTTCTATCATTTTGGACTAATTCTGAGCATATCTGGGAGTTTCCACCCAGGTTTCTGACATAGCTGAAGAAGGCCTTATGATTGTCTTTTGAATCTATGGCAATTTTTCTCTCAAAGTTGGCCTTGGATGATTTTATGAGGGATCGTAGTTTCTTGCTAGTGCTGATCAAAGATGCCTTCCCTTTTTGGGATTTTGCTCTATCATGTAATAGCTTTCTCCTCTTATTGTAAAGTTTGTTTATGGCTGGGGTCCACCAGACTGGACGTTTGCCCTTGGTGGAAAGAGTCTTAGTTTTATTTGGGATTGCCTGATCCATGCAGTCCTGAAGGTGTTCATAGAAGGCATTTGTAAGGGCTTCCGAGCTTGGGTTGTGGTTTCCATTGGCTCGGGGCCTTGAAGGATACCACACCTGTCTTGAGTAGTGTGAAGTTTGCTTTAGAGAAGTTCTTCACTGTGGTCTTTTTTGTTTGGGGTGGGGCGGGATGTGGATTTCTAGTGAGATTAGTTTATGATCTGATCTCACCAATGAGGGATATACTTCCGTGTGGAGCATTTTGTCCCCATGTTCGTGATGATGAGATCTAGTATATTTTCTCCTCTTGTGGGGACGGTGACTAGTTGTTCCATGGCATTTGAATTTATGAACTCCAGGAACCTTTGGGCTAGAAAGTTTGGGCTTGAGTAATGTTCCCAGTCTATAGTCGGGTAGTTGAAGTCACCCAATATGATGGTGTTTGGTGATACATTTATACCCTCCAGTGTCTTCAGGAAGGCTGTGTGGGTTTCCTGAGTTTGAGAGGGTGGCCTGTAGCATGCTACAAATTGTAGAGCAGTTTTGCCTATGGTTAATTGCACCTGGATGGTTTCCAATGCTTCGTGCGTAGCCACCAACCTGGAGGTGTGGGTATCCTTGATGAATATGGATACACCCCCTCCTTTTGTGGTGTGGTCCGGGTTTTGGGGCCGGAACGCATGATATGAGATGAAACCTGATAGTGCCGCATATGCAATTAGCAGGTGTGGCCATGAGAACTCCCCTGGCCAACACATATGCTAACCTAGTTATGCATCAGTGGGAGAAGGAATTAGTTTTTAGTACACAAAGTGCTCTGAATGAGAAGATTCTGTTTTACCAATGATTTTTTGATATGGAACGGGACTAAAGAAATGTTAATCAATTATGTGCAATATTTAGAAAGCACTACAAGTTTTCTGAGGTTTAAAATGGCATGTTCTACAGTTAAAATAGCATTTTTGGATGTAGCACTTGAAAAGAAAGGAAAGTTGATGGAAACTAGTGTATATAAAAAGGATGTGCATGTAAACCGCTATGTTCATAAAAGCAGTATGCACCTACCTCATATATTTAGATGCATTAAAGGCACAGTTTATTAGAGTAAGTAGGTTGAATACTAATGACAGTAAATATAAACAAATTAAATGAGATGGCTGCAGAATTCCTTGAAAGGGATTATGATAAACATATGGTGAAACAGATTTGATGAAGTTTTTGGTAATAGAGCTGATTTGACAAAACCTGTCTTTAATAGTGAACAACCTAGTAATATAATAAGAAGAAATGAAATTAATAAAATTAGATACATTGCTACTTATAATGTTAGCACGAAGGATGTAAAAGGGATAATTGAGAATAACGAGCATTTTAATGGCCATGCCAGAGCTATGTCAGATTGCTGAGAGACCAAGCTTCACTTATAGGAATTTTATTAATATGAAAATGTAGCTATGTAATAAGGACTTTGAATGCCATAAAGATGGTCTACATATAAAGTAGGTACCCATCCATATTTAAATTGTAGCTGCTGCGTAGTTATTTTTCTAAAAAAAAAAAAAAAAATATATATATATATATATATATATATATATATATATATATATATATATTTGTCCATCCCGTTACAAAAAAAAGTTGCGTCTTTAGTTGCACCGCTACGTGTAACACAATGTTTGTGGTACATTTAGCAACTTGCACAAAATGTTCACCTTTTTACGTAGGTAAGAGCAATGGAAAATTATGGTTTCAAAATGTTTTAAACGAATGTATACGTTTCTTTTAGAAAAACACATTTCAGCATTTGAAAGTTTTTTAATTAATTGATACAACTATTGGCCAACTGTGATCACGTTTTTAATTTAGATTCATATAAATTAGGCAATAACAAAATGATGTATTAGCAATGAAGGAGGATTGTTATCCAAAAGCTATGCATTCAAATTTGTCTTTGCATTCTTGGAGTTGGATTTGTGGTTTTATGAGTTTGTGCCTTCTAACAGCCTGATCACTACTGCATCATCCATTTGTTTGTGCACATCTGCAGTTAGCATTGGCTAGATTCAGTCTTACAGAATCTAGATGGCTTTGTATCACTTGAGCACTAAATCCAGCTCTTCGGTGAGATAATGAAAGATCTCAGACATCCGTTGCTTCCAACTAACGATAGGTGTCTGTTTTTGCTCTTATATTGCACTTTTAAATAGTATTTGCATTCCACTGTCTTTTGAATTGTTGTAACGGTTTTTGGTCACATTTAACTGCATACTGTACCATAGCCCAGTTCCAGGCTTGCCTGTTTCTGGGTCTGTTTTTTAACATCTGAGGATCAAATTCAAGCCATCTTTGTTGAAGGCCTTTCTGCAGGCTTGTGAGAGGACAGTGCTGTCTAGGTCCCATCTAATCAAGAGTGACTGGACAATAGCTCAGAGTTGGCATCCTTACTTGCTAGCTTGAATTAAGAGTTATTCTTGTTTTACATAAGCCATGCTTCCTCACTTCTTGAGTGCAGTGCACCATCATGCACAGCCGCGTAGCTATACTTACCGTTGGTGATTATAGTAGTAAACACTTTACTTGTTAAATTTTCCCTTAGCACCTTGTTTGTGGTCCTCCAGAGGTCTTTTCTGGCTTAGCTTTACTGTCAGGTAGAACACTAAGCCTAACCTCAGAGGTTCCAACACACCTCTCACCCACTAGACATTAAGTGCGACCTCTCTTCCTGACATATAAATGTACCTAATACTATGGATGCACAATTTCCCACAGTTTCTCCAGCCAGCTTGGTTGATATGGGCATCCTGAGACAGTGTAGTAAGTGCCTAATGTTCACAGACAACCATATGCTCCTACACCACACAAACTGAACATGTGAGAGATGCAATTACATTAAGAACCTTTAATCCTTGCACTCTCACACACCAGTCAGTACATATGACAATGAGTGTGTTGGCAGCATGCACACTTCACCTCCTACTCCACCCACATCCCTACATATGCAGAGATCCTCATTAGAAACATACCTAAAAACCAGAGACTTCCCAAACACAAACACACACATGCTACACATACTTCCTCTGCAGAACACAATACACGTAATGGCTCACATATCAGTGTCTCACCTGTCAAGCCCTTAAGGCAAAACACTACACCAAACATATTAGTCATAGGTGATTCCATTATGAGACACACAGATGTCCCAGTCACCAGGCTGGATGAGAAGGGCACGGTTAGCTGTCTGTCAGGAGCCAGGATATGCAATATCACACTTGCACTCAAGTCTCTCAACAGCAGGTACTATTATGACTCTGTCATAATCCATGTTTGTGTGAATAACTTGAGATGTACCTCCCTGGACTACATGAAGATAGACATGACTGTGCGTCTTAGGGTGGTATGTCCCTAGCCTTAAGCAGCATTTTACCTTCACCTAGGATGATGCCTCAACGCAAACAGAAAAATGACCAATAACTGGCTTAGTTTCTGGTGTCATTCCAAGGGGATACAGTATTTGTTAGCCTGGGATTACATGATAGACAGACCTCAATGCTTTGCTGGAGATGCTGATCATCTGTCACCTCTGGGATGGAAAATAAGGAATATACTTGGATAGTAAGATTGCAAGCCGACTTAAGAACTTTTTCGGCAGTGTCTCAAGGACAAAATTCCTGACATAACTCCATCTAAGAACAACCTCAAGGTTTTGTTCCAAATCCTAGGAGGATAAACAAAAACTTGCATTCAATGGAAGCAGTCCTCACCTTGAAAGACATTGACATTTGTGCAGTCACAGAGACCTGGCTCAAGGCTGTTGACACCACCCCAGCTATATCAGGCTACACCTCCTTCCACACATTCATACCACAAACCGAAGGCATGAAAACTAAAGGAGGCAGTATATCAATATTCATTAAAGATAAATATACCTCCAAACTGGTTAGACAGCTTGACTCCCTGGATATACTTCAGGTGCAATTGACTGTTGGTAGAACACCTATTCAAGTCATTGCCAGCTACAGCGCCCCTTCCATGAATCAGGACACCTAATCTCCCTATTTGGATCTACTTGAGTCTATCAAGATATACAGCCAAACACCATGGTTTTCGGCAACTATAACTACCCATCCATTGACTTGGGAAATAACTTGTGCAGAAACTCACTTGCTCAAAAGGTTCTTCGACTTCATTAACTCCAATGCCCTGAACCAGCTAGTTGACACCCCCACAAGGGGTGCCAACATCCTGAATCTGGTGTTTACCAATATGGGGGACCACTGTAGCACCCCCATTGTGGGGTCTTCCCTGGAGAGATCTGACCATAAATTAGTCTCATTCGAAGTTACTATCACACCTGACCTCTCCGTAGCACAAACTAAACTAAAAATACTTCTCCAAAGCTGAGTATGACCTCCTACTGGATGGTATTAACAGTTTCATTCCAATTCCTCCCTCAGATGTATGGTACAACTATACAGAGTTCTACACAAATGCTTTATACAAACACCTGGACAACTTACATTGACTCTGCAGTACCTGACAGGACCAAAACAAGCTCCTCAAGGAAGAGCAAACCTGTCTGGTGGACAACTGCCATTAACAGGATTTATAATAAGAGGAAGAAATTGTTGTCTAAGAGTTAAGAGGAAGCGAGTCCAAAACTGGAAGCACTCCCTCCTTAGCTTAAACAAGCAAATACGACTCCTTGTGAAGTCCTCCAAAGCTAACTATCAATCCAAATTAGATTCTTCTACCAAGGACAACCATAAGGTGTTCTTTAGTTACATCTGTAACCTAAAAGGAAAGGCTCAGATTTGGGTCAAACTGGTAGTTAAAGATATTACATATACCGAGCCTGTGGATATTGCTAACCTGTTAGCAGACAGGTTCTGTGAAAACTTCACTCTCCTTTCCCTGACACAATTACCCCAAGACATCCCTACCACCTGTCCTCTACCCCGTATCTCTAAAGAGCAAGCTGTGAACGGCCTCTCTAAGGTCAAAAAACAGAGCATCCATGGGACGTGATAACATCATAGGTTGTGTCCTACATGGGCTCAAACAAGAATTAGCAACTCCATTGGGTACCTTTTCAATCATAGTCTAAGCACTGGCATCATACCAGCTGAAGGGAAAAAGGCCACAGTTATCCCCTTGTGCAAAGGTGGTGCTTCCACTGACCCCAGGAACTACAGACTTATTAGCTTGACTAGCCTTACCTGCAAGGCCATGGAGAAAATCATGGACCTTATCAACAAATACACTGGTAGCCTCCAAACACTCAACCCTACTCAATTTGGATTTGTCAAAGGGAGATCATGCCTGTTAAACCTGTCGGACTTCGAGATATTCACCAAGGCCCTTGATAAGAGGGAATCTGTGCACACAGCCTACCTGGACTTAGCCAAGGCTTTTGATACTATCCCCCAACTCAGGCATAATTGACAAGCTCAGCCAACTAGGTATCAACCTCTATATCAATAGCTGGGTCACTAACTGCCTCACTGATAGAGCCCATATAGTCAAAATAGGCCAATCCACCTCCAACAGCAGACCTGTAGCCAGTGGTGTTCCACAAGGATCAGTCCTGGGACCTCTACTGTTTAGAATCTATTTCTCTGATGTGCAAGCTAAAACTAAAGGTCTGTGGCTGACAGTTTGCTGATGACTGCAAACTGGAAGCGGTCACAGAATTTCCAGATGATGTCAATATCCTAAAAGAGGGTCTTACACAAAAAAGATGACTAGTGCCAAAGTCATGGGTTTAAACTAAATGCAAAAAATGTATCATCCCTTGCAGTACGAGTGATTTTTCTGCTAACTACCACATCAATAACAACAACCTAAGTATGCAGTCAGTAGTGAGACACCTGGGCAAACAATTTGACAGCAACCTTACCTTTTAGCACCATGTCTCCACAGTGTTGAGAAGAGCTTTCCATACTGCTCATCTCATAAGTAAGGGCATTGGCTGCAGAAAAAAATAAGTTATAACCTCCCTGCACTCTTCCCTCATCAGGCCAATAATAGAGTACAATGCTCTTTTAGTATATACTTTTCCAAGCACCTACAGCAAATTGGAGAGACCAAAAATGCTCCTCACACGGAAAATTCAAGGTCTTCAGCATTTTTCCCCATTAGGAAAGTCTGAAATCACAGTCACTTTATTCCGTTTCATACAGACTACTCAGAGGTGATCCCTGACAAGCATACAAGGCAGTTTTGACCCTGCATTATTGGAAATGATGCACAAGTTACTCGCTCTAACAGCTTTAACCTGGTATGTGTCATCAACAGACCCTAATGGAGGGACAGATTTGTCTCCCACAGGTTGCCACAACTTTGGAACAGACTCCCACTTCCTGTCAAGTACAGCACCTCACTGTCCCTCTTCAAACACAATCTGGAGGATTGGATGGGTAACCCTAAATTCACCCCAGGGGTCCCACCTACGTCCCTCTTGGACATGGATGATAGGTGCTGATCATGGAAATAAAGGTAAAACGTGGCTAGGCTTGTAAGGGCCCTAGGGTCAGTAGCCTAGTAACCTCCTATGCTCCTACGATCCTGTGAAATTCTTCTACCAGATGTAATTGCAACTAAAAAGGTAGTTTTCCAGGTCAAAAATTTTAGATCACATGAAGCTGTAGGTTCAAAGGGAGAATTTATTGAGGCTTGCAGTACCAAATTTAAATCCCATTGTGGCACAGGGTCTCTAAAAGGAGGTCTTTGCAAAAGAGCACCTTTCAGAAAGGCTTTGCACAGCTTAAAGGAAGCCAGGGAAGAATTTTGAAACTCCACATAAAAGTTAGATATTTTTGTGAGTTGGACTAACAGTCAATGAACTACCATCCTCATTAAACAAACTTGCTAAAATTTCAAGAACAGAATGAACTGAAGCTAAGAAGAGGTCTATCTGAAAAATGTTCTTCCCAAAAAAATGAACCTTTTTCATTTACTCCTGTTAAGTTTCCTAATAGAAGCTTTATGGGAAGATAAAAGTATGGAGTGAACAGCATAAGAGAGCATTGGCTGCCTGGCTATTAACGAACTGAGGAGCTGAAAAATCACTGGAACCACCACGATAATAAAATCAAACAATTCCGTTTAATTAAGTAAAAGAACAAGCGCTTTCACGCACATTAATCGTGCGCTTCATCAGGTTACAAATAAAAAGGGCTAATTCCTTATCCTTATATACATTAAGCTAAGACATTTAACAAGGCAATTAAACAATAAATAAGCAATTATAAAATAATTAATTAGACAGGAAACCATACCCATATATGGCAGAAAGAAAAACATTTGCACCATTTACATCCATATAGGTTCATTATATATAGTACATATAAATAAGGCATAAAAATGACCATGTTTAAAACTTCTACTATAGCAAAATCTCAATATCTACAAACATCTGATCCTCTCGCACCATTCACAGATAAATATTGTAAGATATTATCATAAATCAATATGAATATAAACTAACAATCTAAAAAATGTATTCAAAATGATAATGAATATATAAGTTGATGTAGAATATGTTAGCGACCAAATTGGAAAAGGAGAAACCAGGAAAAAGAAAAGAATGAAAACGAAAAAAGAAGCATGTAGACCGACAAAACCATGAGAAGAAAGATACCAAGGTACAATAGAAAGAGGAAAAATATGTACAGAAAGAACCAAAGAGGAGTGAAAGAAATAAGAGGAAGGGAAGGGAGGGGGGGGGAGGGGAAAGGAGGGAAGGGAAGGGAAGGGGGAGAAAGGGAGGAAAGAGTGAAAATACAAGGTGATGGGAAACATATAAAAGAAATGAAAGGGGGGAAGAAGGGAGGGGGGTGGAGGGAAAAGGACAAGGTATGGGAAAAAGGGAAGGGACAAAAGAAGAATAAAAAGGAGGAAAAGAAAAACTAGCAAAGAAAGGAGAGGATGGAAAAAAGGGGAAGGAAAATTGGTCTTCAGTCTCGTTTTCTTTGGCACTAAAAAGAATCTTGACTAAGTTCTGGATTCTATCAGGTCTGGTGGGACCGCTTGAATTACTTTTTTCTAGCAGGTTTTGGATTTCTCATGCTGCTGCTTTCTTCTAATTGGGTAGAACATCAGTCATTTTTCTGGATAATGGCAGAGGTAGGGAAAGGAGAATAATATAACCACTGGTAATAATTCTCTGCACTCAAGTGTCTTTTGTTATAGTTAGTCTCTCTGGTGCAGAGATAAGCGACCCCCCCAACTGCCTCCAGAGATGGGCACAATTGGGCCTCCATTGAGCAGCACTGAAAGGGTCAGTCAGAAAAGGAATCTCTAGGCCCCCAGTTTTGTTGGGCTCCTCTGCCACCATGGCATTGCCTTCCATTATTGCTCCCCGCTCTGCCTTGTGGGAACTAACTCAACATGTACACTGGAAAGGACCTCGAGATTTTCTGAACCACATTTTCTGACCTCCCCTTTCATTCCTGGAAAAGGTCCTTTGAGGGGTCAAAAAACATATGCCTACTGTAGAAAGGGTCTTTCCATCTTTCTCACAATTGGAGACAGTGTCCTTTACTGTGGGGCCAAATAAAGAAGTGTCATCAAAGAGAGCATTGAAGAATGATGACTTGAAGGGCTCTGCAAGAATCACACAGGTGGACCTAGACATGCCTCCTGATGGAAATGTCTGAACCCACAGCCCTTGAGGCACCTTCTGCAGCATGAGAGATAAATCTCCTGGTTAATGTGGATATAGCCTGCAGGGTAGCCAGCTGAGAAACTACTAAAGATTCAGCCTCAGCAGTTTTGGCTCCAGCAAGAGATTTGGATAACTAGTTTAGCGATCCAAGTGTAAACATCGCTGAAGCGTAAACATGCTTCCCAAATCTGTCTTATCACCCTTGACTGTCTATTAGGAGGATTGACAGTGGAACTCTGTTCAGTGAGTTCCTTTTTAGTAGCCGCCACAAACATGTCTTCTAATGGAACCCCTTTACTCGTATACTCTCGGCCCACTGGTGGAGACAGAATCTTGTTTGGTCTCTTGGGAAATGGCTCAATCATATCGGGTTCCTTCCACACCCTCTTGGAGATCAAATAAAGTTCATCTGCTGGCAGAGTAACCCTGCAGGCAGACGGACCAGTACCAAATGCTTCCAAAAATACTCAGTCCTCAGGAAAAGGGTCTTGGGAAAACCAGTCAGACTTTTGCTTTAAGATCTCGAGAATGTCTCCAAATTAGACATCACTGGGTGGCGATTTTGGGGACCCCTTCCATTCATCGAAATCAGTACCCTCAGTAACTGACTCATGAGGAGAGTCCAAACTGCCTCCTTTTTCACTTTCGTTTCCTATGGACTTCTTCAGTGGGGTGGTCCTGAGAAGCATCAGAAGAGATCAAAATATCCTACTGGGTAGATGGGAAGCTTTGGGCTGGCTGTCCCCATGGGGTAGAATGTTGAGGATTACTGTGCAAAGTCATCTGAGAAGGAGAGGGTGGATCTGAGGAGGGTAGGACCCATCTGACATGCCGAACAGAGAACACTATTCTCTACCTCAATGGCAGACTGCCCCACGGAGAAGGAAGGCAATGGAGCTGAGAAAGCAAGTTTCTGACTCATCATCTCCCTCTGTCCCAAGAGCAATCCACCTAAGGTAGAAGTCAGAGCTGAGCTGTTCAGTACCAAAAGTCAGAGAAGAAGAGATGGCTCTGAAAACCTCAAAGTTGAACCCAACCTCTCGGATCCGAAAGGGAAGCTTTGGCTCCGGGAGTCACACGACCCCAAGGGTATCAGAGCCAGCACATTCAGAGCAATAGTCAGATTGGAAGACATTGTCTTCTTTGGATCTGAACCAATGGACCCAGAAGGTTCAGATCCAAGGGCACCAAAATCACAGATTGATTTAGAGAAGGAGCTGTTATCGTTGGAGTGGTAGATGGACGGACTTCCTGACCTGAACGGGTAGGAATTGTGAGAACTCCATTCTGAATCTACTCCGTGAAAAATTTCATCCTCCTCCTCTCCACATCTGCTTTCGTGAGACTCCTAGAGGAATGAAAAGATACTGGGGTGATTTACAGTGCGCCTCTCTAAAAAGGGAGAGGACACCCTGAAATGAATCGGATCCAGACTTGGTGAATAAGTAGTCCTTGGTAAGGAAGATGTAGGATCCAAAGTATGTTTGGTCAGATCCAAGGATGCAGGATCCGAAATGTGTGGTTGGTTCAGACATAGCTTTGGATCCAGCTTTTTCTTTCTTTTTGGTTTAGAAGAGGTAGAGGCTGGAGAATCTGAGGATCTAGATCTTTTTGACAGGTCTTTAGATTTATGTTTGGGGGACTGAACCCCAGCAATGGCTTCAGAAAAAGAAGATGGCAGTAATCTAATCCCTTTAAAATCAGCTTATTTTAATGACTGCTAAAACTCGGGGGTTGCATCCATAACAAATACTGCAGAGTCCTTTCGTAAGGGCCTGGTACTAACTTATGCCCACACTTGTCACATTTTTTAAAACCTGATGGACCTTCCTCAGACATTTTTCTAGGAAAATGAAAGAGTTAAACTTTTTTTTTTTTTTTACTAGGCAGAAAAAGGGAAGGGAAAAAGGAGAAATACCAGCAATTTTACTTAAGAACTACAAGAAAAAACTTGTAGATAAAGAGAAAATACAAGCGATAGTAATTACAGAGATCACACTAAGTGTAAGGAAAGGGTAATGGGAAGGGCCTACCAATGACAGTAGAAAGGATTTACACACAAAGTGTAAAAAAGAAAGCAGAACAGCAACTTGAGGTGAAAAACAAAGACGACAGCTTAAAGAAATAGTTGTTTAAGGAAGCTTTCAGAAAGGAAACATGAAAAGTTAACTTATCTCTCACTGAAGACTTGAGAGCTGAAGATGACCATGTCTAAATACTAAAGCAGCAAATGAGCTCTGTGGGATGTTAGGGGTGATACGTTACTGGTAGGGAAGGAGCTTGAGAGCATGTTGGAGGTCACGAGCTAGTAAAATGGCCGAGTCAGATCAGAGGATCAGATTACATCTGATCCCATTAGCTGAGGAATAAATGAAAATTGACAACATCCGATGAACAAATTGCATTTTCACAGCATCCACATTCCTTATTAACTTACAACAAACAGAACTGTGTACATCTTCAAAAACTGAAAAGTTGATCCTCCAAATAAGAACAATTGCCCCAGAACAACAGCGGAAACCACAGGCATTGCCTAAACTAAAGTAAAGGTTACTTGTGCTAAAGCAAATGCTACAAGTGTGTGCTTCCACTTATGCTGATGCTAGTCTGTTTTTTTCTTAGAATTTCTCTCCCAGATGTGAAAAACGGCTTACCTGCTTTCAGAAAACAATAAATAGCTGTAAGAAAAGATGCACTGCTATCTTTAAATAAAACTAAGCTGTACACTGTAATATTAAATGCATTAAAATATTAAGGCTGTCAGAGAGGGTGCTATCGCTTATTCACTTACCAAAAACTTCAACTATTTTTCAATGAACTGCTTACCACTACACCTTTAAATTTTGCATTTCCTTCAGCAGTGTGTGCTCAGAACTCTCAAGATTACATCTGTAGCAGCTCATCTCCAAGTAAAATGGAGCAGTGGTGCAGCAGCAGCATTGTCACCTCACAGCAAGAGATTCTCCACTTTCATTCTCAGCTGGGTGCCTTCTGTGCGGAGTCTACATGTCCTCCCTGCACTACTGTGGGTTTCCTCTGGGTGCTCCGGTTTTCTTGCACATTTACAAAGACATGCATCCAGAGTGTTTCTCCACGGGCCTCCGCTGAAAATTGGCTTTGTTCCAAGTCAGAGTTTCCTGGTAAACAAAAGTTAAATGCAAATAAAGTAGTCAGCACTGAATCTTTGTAAATTTCACTCAGAACGGAATGTACAACTGCAGTCACTTACAGATGTCTTGAAACACAGTGAGGATTTGCTAACTGACATAAAACAATATTTTTGCAGACGTAAAAAAAACTTTTTTCAGGTCTTTAATCATTTTACCTTATTTTCCAAGTGTACTTGCTTACAGAAAAACATTTGCTTAGAGTTTAAGCTAAGGAAATCAATCTAGAGATTCAGATCTTCAAAAAATAAGAGAAAACAACTTAATTGTACATTTAATATAATCAGAGCACATTTACAATACACTTGCACCTTACCAGCTCAAGATCACAACATATTAACTTTAAGCTTGGTTTTGTCAAGCCTTTCTTCTCTTGCTGTACTGTAAATCCCACACTTCTTAAAATGTAAGTACGTGTTTATTTTAATACATTTATCAAATAAAGTCACTTAAAAGAACCTCCACATTTAAAATACCTCCTAATTGCACACTACAGAAAACCGTTTTATTATACATATATACATATATATATATATATATATATATATATATAATTATATGTATAAATATATATCATTCAGTTTACATCATGAAATATTTTATACAAATATTAAGAACAAAAATTGTTTTACTTACAGCACCTTTTCTCCCTTTTAGTGTCCTTCTAAACATTAAATGACAAGGTGGGGTATAGGCATTGGATTCACTTCATAACACTGAGAACTCAAAACACTGAAAATGAGAAAACTGTGCCCCCCTGCTACTTAAATACATCAACTCCAAGATTGCACTTAGTGTAGTGAAGTGCAATCTTGGAGTTGATATATATAGGTAGCAGGGGGTGTGGGGGGTGGAAAGTGCTACGATTTATGCTGTTTAAACTCAATATATGTATGACATGCGTTTTCAGTGTTTTGAATTTCAGTGTTTTGAGTTTAAGATTTTGAAGTTTGTGTTTTGAGCTTTCAGTGTTATGAAGTGAATCCATATGTGTTACAAGTCCACAAACAAGTTTAACAAAGTCAAAGAGCCCAGCCTTTCTCAGCCATTTTTTTTTATAAAACCACATTTCACTAAAGTGATTGGTGTATCAATTTCATTTCTGGTGGGCACCTCACTGTTATCTCCATCTCACAACAAATTCTGGTTCAAGTCCAAGGTACTCTTGATTCTTCTAGTCAACTCCTGTGCTTTTTTCCGTCTTGCATTTTCCTTTGGAGCATTGTAAAAGGTTTCACCGGCAATGTCTCTGTATAAGCTTTATTCTCAGAAGAATGAGAAGACTGTTTGCTGGCACACACCTGTTGGATAAACATGTTTGTTTCCTCCGTAGCCTGTTCTGCATCAAAACATATTTTTGATCCTCAAGGAAAAAATATTCTGAAGACAGCTGGACACAGCAGCTTGCATCTCACACCTGCCTCTATACGTTGCCTGACTACTGGAATAAATTTACTCACTGCACACCAGGCAGAAAAAGTACAGCTGTGTACACTTGCCATAAATGTAGATGTTAGAGTGTATTCACTGTTGCAGTCATTACATTTGGGTTATCTGCTTGCAGTAGCCCTCAGTCGGCCTGATTAACAAAGTCTTGGGTCCTGTGTCGGTTGCTGCCCCTTCTTCCATGGTGTCAGGTCGTCAGGGGTATAAAACATGCAGCCGACGCCATTACATCAGTTTTTTCTTGACACAGATGTCAGGTGCCCCCCAATGGGAAGCAATTAAATATATAATACAGGGATATACCTCCAACAAAAAAGCAAATACACCAAAAAGCTTTTTGAGCATAGTAAGTGAGAGCAGAGGTATAGCCAAAAGAAGAAAGGGGGCTAGAGGGAGGGAAACCAGGACTGCAACAGTGAATACCCTTGAACATCTACATTTACATTAAGTGTACACAACTGTACTATGTTCGTGTTTCACTGTTGCAGTCATTACATTTGGGTAGATTCCCAAAGCTAAGGTTGGGTGGAGGAATTTAAATAGAATTAGGACCAGCTATAAGGCCCTGCAAGATTGCAGTGGCAAAACCAGCTGTAGATTCAGAGAAAATTGGCAAATGATAATGCTTGGTGAAAGTATGTACAGAACTCCAGGTAGCAGCTTCTAGGATGTCCCTTGTAGGGACGCCCCTGAGAAAGGCTGTAGAGGTAGATGCAGCCCTGGTTGAATGGGGTTTGATGCCCTGTGGGATAGGTTTTCCATGGTGCTTATAGCAGAAATGAATGCAGTGGCCTATCCATTTTGAAATGGTTTGCTTTGAAATAGCTTTCCCTTCTGTCCCTGCAGCAAATGCCACCAGCAGTTGTTCAGATTTCCTTTGAGGTTTAGTCCTGTCCAAGTAGAATCTAAGTTGTCTGTGCACATCTAAGGAGTGCAGTATCCATTCCCCTTTGTTCTGTGGGTTAGGAAAGAAGCTAGGCAAATGAATGGACTGATCAAGAGCCACACTGGATCCCACCTTGGGCATGAAGGAGGGATTGGTTCTGAGGGACACCCTGTCCGCATGAAAGATGATGAAAGGCTCCACTGCCATAAGGGCCTGTAATTCAGTTACTTGTCTTGCAAAAATGATTGCTAAAAGGAAAGCTGTCTTCCAGGAAAGGAATTTTAAATCTCAGTAGCAGCTGGCTCGAATGGAGGAAGAGTGAGTTTCTCCAAGGCAAAGTTAAGGTCCCAGGCAGGAGATAGAGCTCTCCTGGGTGGCCTTAAATTTTTGGCCCCTCTGAGGAACTGCTTGAGCAGTGGGTGAGAGAAGAGGGGAGGGGCTCTGTGTAATAATTAGCTGAAATGGCCGAGGCATGGATTTTGATGGGGGAAAAGGACAAGACCTTATGAAGAATCTCAGTCAAATATTGTAGAATCTGAGGTAAAATTAAGCACTGCTGCACTCATCCCTTGAGATTGGTACAATTTTTTTTCCATTTTGCACCATAAGACTTTCTAGTACTAGGCCTCCTAGCCTCTAAAATGATATCACTGATTTGCTGAAAAGTGGTAAAGGAGAGATTAGGTAATTAGCCAGGCTGCTAGGTTCAGGGTTTGCAGCTGAGGGTACAGAATCTGGTTCTCCTGCTGAGACAACAGGGAAGGGAGTCTGAGGCAGGTGCCATGGGGCCAAGTGTGACACACTGCACAGGAGGGGGTACCAATGTTGTCGTGGCCAGTCTGGTGCAATTAAAATCATCCTTTGCTTGTCCTGTTTGATCTTTAGTAGTACTTTGGAGAGCAGAGGCAGAGGAGGAAAGGCATAAACTGATAGGTTTTCCAGCTGAAGGATACAGCACCCACTTTCCAAGCTAGTTTGTGAGGAATCCTTGTGCAAAATTCGTCCAATTGATGGTTCTGGGGGGAGGCAAACAGGTCTATAACTGGGCTCCCCCATTTGCTTGTCAACATGTTGAAAATCCTTGGTACCAGTTTCCACTCTTATGGGTCCATGAGGTTTCTGCTTAGTCCATCTGTCAGTATATTTAGTTTTCCTGGCAGGAACTGAGCTTGTAGATTCACTTGGTATATCAGGGCTGTGTTCCACAATGCCATGGCTAGTCTGCAGAGGGGGTAAGAATGGGTACCCCCCTGCTTGTTTATGTACCACATGACCGTGGTGTTGTCCGTCTTTACCATTAGTTGTCCTGGAAGAATGTGGTCCTTGAAGGCTGTCAGAGCATTCTGTACAGCTAACATTTCCTTTTGATTTATGTGAAGGTGAATTTGACTTGGGTTCCATTTGCCCTGAATGCACTTCTCTGCCAGGTGAGCCCCCCATGCATAGTCTGATGAGTCTGTTGTCAAGGTTTGGGTGACAGGGGGTAGTGTGAATGGCAGTCCCTTGTTTTGGAGGCAGGCCTCTGCCCTCCAAAGGAACTCTTTAGGCGTAGGCAAGGTATGATAGGAATCATTGCTTCTAGATCCTGTGAATGGTGACACCATAGGCTTTTGAGATACCATTGCAGTTTCCTCATATGCAGTCTTGCATATGGAATTAGAAGAATGCAGGAGGCCATGAACCCCAAGGCTTGCAGTATTTGCCTTGCAGATAACTGGGCTTTTGTGGACACTTGTTTGAATTAGGTTGTTAAAAGAATCCGTTTCTCTGGTATGAAGAAAGCCATCTGGGAAGTTGTATTCAAGCTTGCTCCCAGGAATATAATTTGTTGACAGGGTACCAAGTGTGATTTCTTTTCATTTATGGTGTAACCCCAGACAAGTCAGTACCCTTTGAACAAAGGCCAGATGATTCAAAAGTATGTCCTGGCTTTCTGCCTGAATTAGGCAATCATCCAGGTATGGGTATATTTGAATATTTTTTTGCCTGCAAAATGCAATGACTGGAGCTAGGCACTTTATGAATACCCTGGGCGCAGTAGATAAGCCAAAGGGCAGTGCAGAGAACTGATAATGCATGTATCCTGCTTTGAAGGGTAGGTATCTTCTGCAAGACTCCCTGATAGGGATGTGCAGGAATGCTTCTTTTAAGTCTAGTGTTGCCACCCATGCATCTTTGCCTAGCATAGGAAGCCGCTGGTGAAGAGTCAGCATCTTGAATTTTGGAATCACCAGAAAGGTATTTAGAGTAGAAAGGTCCAGGATAGGACGCCATGTATTGCCTTTTTGGGGTACCAGAAAAAGTCTCGAATAGAAACCTTGTCCCTTTTCCTCTTCTGGTACCAAATGAATAGCCCCCATGCTTAAGAGAGTATTTAATTTTGGGTCTCTGCCCACTGATTTGGGGGTAGATCTGGCCACCCGCTTGGTGTTGAAGTGTGAAAGTGAAATCTATATCCTTGGGACACTATATTTAAAACCCATTTGTCCTGGGTAATGAGTTCCCAGTTTTTGGCCTGCAGACTAATCTTTCCGCCTAAAGGAGCATTCAGTTGGGAAGTGCTTGGAAATTTTAAAAGCAAGTCATTCAGACCGTTTTCCATAGGGGAGAGTCTTACTACTCCCTGATTTGGGTGTGGAAACCCCCCACTGTTTAGTCTTGTGTGTCCCCTGGGACTAAAACCTGGGGTTTCTGCTGTGTCTGGGTTTGGCTTGAGAAGACCTGGAAGGGGCTGGAAAGGACCAACTCTTAGAGGACGAGTGCCTACTAATCTAGGAGGCTGAACTTGTAAGAAATCTTTAACAGTTTGCATAGACTTAGCTTTATCTTCCATCTTTTTAAGAACTTCCCCAGCCTTGTTGCCAAATAGGCAGTCCTGATTTAAGGAAGCATCCAACAATTTAGCTTTAACATGATCAGGTAAAGATTGCTCATTAAGCCAAGCATGCCTTCTGAGCACAGACCCAGTAAAAGCAGCCCTGCAAGAGGCCTCTAATGAATCAAATCCACACTGCAAAGTATGTTTTCCAACCTGTTCAGCAGAATGCATTAAATCCTGTAATTCTTTACTTTCCACACAGTCAGGAAAGTACAATTGTGTACACTTACCATAAATGTAGATGTTCGAGTGTATTCACTGTTGCAGTCATTACATTTGGGTAATCTGCTGGCAGGTTGCCCTCATTCGGCCTGAATAACAAAGTCTTGGGTCCTGCGTCGGTTGCTGTCTCTTCTTCCATGACGTCAGGTTGTCAGGGTATAAGACATGCAGCCGATGCCATTATAATCAGTTTTTCTTGGCCAAGATGTCAGGTGCCCCCCAAATGGGGAGCAAAAAAAAAAAAAATCTATATATATACATATATATACATACATATATATATATATATATATATATATATATATATATATACACACACACACACACACACACACACACACACACACACACACACACACACACACACACACACACACACACACGTATCTGCATGTAATTTAGAACACAAAATATATCTCTCCAACTAAAAGCAAATACACCAAAAAGGCTTTTTACCATAATAAAGGAAAGAAGAGGTATAATAAGAGAGAAAAAGGGTGCTGGCGGGTGGGTAACCCGGACTGCAACAGTGAATATACTCGAACATCTACATTTAAGTGTACACAACTGTAATATGTTCTTTGTGTTTCACTGTTGCAGCCATTACATTTGGGTAGAATCCCAAAGCTATGGTTGAGAGGATGGAGTTATCCAGCATTAGGAGTAGCTATAAAACCCTGCAGGACAGCAGTGGCAAAGCCTGCCCTGGATTTAGAAAAGAGAGGTAAATGGTAATGTTTGGGGAACGTATGAACCGAGCTCCAAGTAGCAGCTTCTAGAATGTCTTTGGTAGGAACCCCTCTGAGAAAAGCTGCAGAAGTAGATGCAGCCCTCGTGGAATGGGATCTGATCCCCTTGGAGACAGGTTTACCATGGTGCATTGTAGCAGAAACGAATACAATGGCTTGTCCATTTTGAAACAGTCTGCTTTGAAATAGCCTTTCCCTCTGCTCCTGCAGCAAATGCCACCAGTAGTTGCTCAGACTTTATTAGAGATTTTGTGCTGTTTAAGTAGAATCTTAGTTGTCTGTGTACATCCAATGAATGCAGACTCCACTCCCCCTTGTTCTGTGGATGTGGGAAAAAGTTGGCATATGAATGGTTTTATTTACACTGGATACCACCTTAGGCATAAAGGATGGATTGGTCCTGAGGACCACCATGTCCGGATAAAAGATAATGAAAGGCTCCACTGCCATGATAGCCTGTAGTTCTGAAATCCTTCTAGCTAAAGTGACTGCTAAGAGAAAGGCTCTCTTCCAAGAAAAAAATTTTATGTCTGCAGTAGCAGCTGGTTCAAAAGATGGTAAGGAGTTTTTCCAGCACAAAACTGAGGTCCCATGCAGGAGTTGGTGCTCTCCTAGGAGGTCTCAAATTTTTGGCCCCACTGAGATACTGCTTTAGCAGGGGATGAGAAAAGAGAAGAGGCTCTGCATTGTAATGAGCCGAGATGGCAGAGGCATGGATTTTTATAGAAGAAAAAGATAGGCCCTTGTGAAGCATCTCAGTTAAATATTGCAGAATCTGAGGAATATTGGGCATTGTTGTGTTTATTCCTTGTGCTTGGTTCCAGGCACAGAATCTCTTCCATTTATCAGCATAAGATTTTCTAGTACTAGGCCTTCTAGCCTCCAAAATGACATCCATCACAGGTTTTGTGAGAGGTGTGACTGGTGAAATTAGTTGATTAGCCAAGTGGCAAGATTCAGAGTTCGGAGCTGAGTGCGCAGAATTTGATAGTTCTGCTGAGACAGTAGATGAGGTGTATGAGACAGGTGCCACGGAGGAAGGCGTGACATTCCGTAGAAGTGGGTACCAGTGTTGGCGAGGCCAGTCTGAAGCAATCAGAATCATTTTTGTTTTTTTTTCTAACTTTTAGTAAAACCTTGGAGAGCAGAGGCAGAGGGGGAAAGGCATAGACGGATAGGTTTTTCCAGCTGAAGGATAGAGCATCCACTTTCCAAGCTTTTTTGTGATGAATTCTTGTGCAGAATTTGTCCAACTGATAGTTTTGAAGAGAGGCAAAAAGATCTATGTCTGGGCTCCCCCACTTTCATGTCAACATGCTGAAGATTTGTGGATCCAGTTTCCATTCATGTGGGTCCATAAGGTTTCTGCTTAGTTCGTCTGCCAGAGTATTTTGCATTCCTGGCAGGAATTGAGCTTGCAGATGTATTTGGTAAGTCAAGGCTGTGTTCCACAAGGCCATGGCTAGTCTGCAAAGGGGATAGGAGTGGGTACCCCCCCCTGCTTGTTTATGTACCAAATAACTGTGGTGTTGTCAGTCTTTATCAGTAGTTGCCCTGGATGAAGGAAGTCCTTGAAGGCTGCAGAGCATTCTGTACAGCTAGCATTTCTTTCTGGTTGATATGTAGGTGCATTTGATTTGGGCTCCATTCGCCCTGAATACATCTCCCTGCCAGATGGGCCCCCCAAGCATAGTCTGATGCATCTGTAGTCAGGGTTTGGGTGGCAGGGGATAGAATGAATGACAGTCCCTTGTTCTGGTGACAGGCCTCTGCCCACCATAGGAACTCCTATTGCAGGCAAGGAATGAGAGGAATCATGGTTTCCAGGCTGTGACAATGTTGACTCCATAAGCATTTTAGGTACCACTGAAGTTTCCTCATATGCAGTCTTGCATATGGAATTAGTAGAATGCAGGAAGCCATGAACCCAAAGCCTGCAGAATTTGTCTTGCAGATAGCTGGGTTTTTGTGGCCACTTGTTTGAAGTAAGTCATCAATTGAATTTGTCTGCCTGGCGGGAGGTAAGCCATCTGGGCAGTTGTATTCAAGCTTGCACCCAGGAATGTAATTATTTGAGAGGGTACCAGTTGTGATTTCTTTTCATTTATGGTGTACCCTAGGCATGTTAGAAGCCTTTTTACAAACGCCAGATGTTGTAGACAAGTGTCCTTGTTTTTTGCCTGAATTAGACAGAAACAATCGTCCAGATAAGGATAAATTTGAACATTTCTTTGTCTGCAAAATGCAATCACTGGTGCCGGGCACTTTGTGAAGACCCTGGGTGCAGTAGATAAGCCAAAGGGCAGTGCAGAGAACTGGTAATGCAAATAGCCTGCTTTGAAGTGGAGGTATATTCTGCAAGATTTCCTGATTGGGATATGCAAGTAAGCCTCTTTTAGAAGTTGGTTTTGGACTTGTTTTTGATGATGGTATCAGTTTGATACAAAACCTTAGGCCTGAAAACGCCTTCAGAAGCCGGTGCCTGCTCAGCGGTCCAGACCCATTCAAGGGAGACACATCCGCAGGTTCAATACTTGAAGAATCTCATGGCATACCGGACACCGAATGGGTCTCGGTAGAGGCCTTCGAATCAAAAGTAGCGGGCATCAGGGGCTGCGAAAGCGATTCACTGAGTACCGGCAAACTGGCGACTGGTTTAGGAGAAGCTTCGTCGTCAGTTTTGGACCTCGATGGTCTGTCTCTGTCTTTCTTTGTGTTTTTTGTGAATTCTGGTAGTCGGATTGCTAACAGACGACATTTCAGGATAGTTAAATCTTCAGCCAAAGTATTTAGAAGCAAAAATATACCGATGCTTAATAGTGCATTGGTTAAATTTAGCACAAAACCGACAGCAAGGCACATTGTGGTCAGGGCCTAGGCAAGGAATACAGTACAAATGAAAATCTTTACGAGGTATTTGCTTCCCACAAGTAATGCAATTATTAACTTTTATCGACTTCGGTAAGGAGCAAGAAAAAGTTTCCCTAATGGGGTACTTAGCTTTAATTGAAGACTTTGGTTCTGAAACTCGAATGCAAAAATTTCAGGAGTCGGCCGACCGGCACTTGCAAACTGCTTCTGCTTCGGGCACCGCGCAGCAAGAAAGACTAAAGAAAATGGTGTCGGCTGCATGTTTTATACCCCTGACAACCTGACGTCATGGAAGAAGAGAGAGCAACAGGGGCTGCGAAAGCGCCTCACTAAGTACCGGCGAACTGGCAACTAGCTTAGCGGAAGCGTCGTCAGCAGCTTTGGACCTATGCGGTCTGTCTGTCTTTACTCTTACGTTTTTTCGGAATATCGGTAGTCAGATGGCTTACCGAAGCCATTTCAGAATACGGAGATCGAGAGCAAAAGAATTTAGCAACAAAGAGCCCGACGATGGATGGTTCGGGCATTGAACAAAACACAAAAAGTGCAGTTGTGTACACTTACCATAAATGTAGATGTTGGAGTGTATTCACTGTTGCAGTCATCACAATTGGGTTATCTTCCTCAGCCAGCCTGAATACCAGAGTCTTCGGATTTCTGCATCGGATGCTGTCACTTCTACCTTGACGTCAGGTCATCAGGGGTATAAACATGCAACAGATGCAATTACATCAGTTTTTCTTGCCCCAAATGTCAGGTGCCCCCACAATAGGAAGCAATTAAATGGTATGGTAAACCCCCATCAAAAAGCAAATACACAAGAAAAAATAAATATACCAACAAGTAGGAAAGGTAGAGCCAAGAGAAGTCAGGGGGCTGGAGGGAGGGTAACCAGGACTGCAACAGTGAACATACTCGAACATCTAAATTTATGGTAAGTGCACACAACTGTACTATGTTCTTCGTGTTTCACTGTTGCAGTCATCACATTTGAGTTGATTCCCAAAGCTAAGGAAGGGTGGAGGAAGTTAAAGAGCATTAGGGCCAGCTATTAAGCCCTGCAAGACTGCAGTGGCAAATCCAGCTCTGGTTTTAGAAAAGATAGACATGTGGTAATGCCTGGTGAAGGTATGTACAGAGCTCCAGGTAGCAGCTTCCAGGATGTCCCTGGTATGGACTCCCCTGAGAAATGCCGCAGAGGTAAGTAGATGCAGCCCTAGTGGAATGGGATTTTATCCCCAGTGGGGTAGGTTTTCCATGGTGCTTGTAGCAGAAATGAATGCAATGGGCTATCCATTTGGAAATGGTTTGCTTTGAAATGGTCTTCTCCTCTGCCCCTGCAGCAAAGCTAACTAGCAGCTGTTCAGATTTTCTGATAGGCTTAGTCCTGTCCAAATAGAATCTAAGTTGTCTGTGCACGTCTAGAGAGTGCAGTATTCTTTCCCCTTTGTTTTGTGGATTAGGGGGGAAAAAGTAGGCAAATGAATGGACTGATTTAGGGCCACAGTAGACACCATCCATGTTGGGCATAAAGTAAGGCTTTAGTCCTATGGAAAACCCTGTCCGCATGGAAGATAATGAAGGGTTCCACTGCCATCCATGAGGACCTGTAATTCAGACACTCTTCTTGCTGAAGTGATGGCTAGAAGGAAGGCTGTTTTCCAAGAAAGGAATTTCAACCCTACTGTAGCAACTGGCTCAAAAGGGGGGGGGGGGTGAGCTTTTCCTATACAAAGTTAAGGTCCCAGGGTGGAGTGGGTGCTCTCCTGGAGGGGTCTTAAATTTTCGGCCCCTCTAAGGAATTGCTTTAGCAATGGGTGAGAGAAGAGGGGTGGCACAGTATTATGTGCTGAAATAGAAGAGGCATGAATTTTAATTGACGAGAAGGATAGGCCCTAGTGGAGCATTTCTGTTAAGTACTGTAGAATATGAGGTAAGCTGGGCACTGTTGTGCCCATCCCCTGAACCTGGCTCCAGGAACAGTATCTTTTCCACTTTTCAGCATAGGATTTACTAGTACTAGGTCTCCTTGCCTCCAGAATGGCATCCAGCACCTGCTTACTGAGGGATGCTAGAGGAGACCTCAAGGAATTAGCCAGGCTGCAAGGTTCAGGGTTTGAAGCTGAGGGTGCAGAATCTGGCCCGCCTGCTGGGACAGCAGGAAAGTGGTCTGAGGCAGTTGCCATGGTTGTAGTAGTGCCATACTGCGCAAGAGGGGATACCAGTGCTGGCGTGGCCAGTCTGGTGCAATCAGTACTGTCCTTGGCATCTCCTGTTTGATCTTTAGTAGAACCTTCGAGAGGAGAGGCAGAGGGGGAAAGGCATAAACTGAGAGGCCTTCCCAGGTAAAGGACAGGGCCATCCACTTTCCAAGCTTGACTGTGGGGATTTCTTGTGCAGAATTTGTTCAATTGGTAGTTCTGAGGGGAGGCAAACAGGTCTACCTCTGGAGTCCCCCATGAGGGGAGGCAAACAGGTCTACCTCTGGAGTCCCCCATTTGTTCCTCAAGAGGTTGAATATTTTGAGGTCTAGTTTCCATTCGTGTGGGTTAATGAGATTTCTGCTTAAGTTGTCTGCCGGTGAATTTAGTTTTCCTGGCAGGAATTGTGCTCGTCGGTGTACTTGGTAGCTCAAGGCTGTGTCCCACAGAGCCATGGCTAGTCTGCAGAGAGAGTACGAGTGGGTTCCCCCCTGCTTATGTACCACATAACTGCGGTGTTGTCTGTCTTTACCAATAGTTGGCCTGGAAGAATACTGTCTTTGAAGGCTGTCAGAGCATTCTGTACAGCTACCATTTCTTTTTGATTGATATGCAGGTGCATCTGCTCAGGTTCCATTTGCCCTGAATGCACTGCCCTGTATGTGAGCCTCCCATTCATAGTCTGATGCATCTGTTAGGGTTTAGGCAGCAGGGGGTAGAGTGAAAGGGAGTCCCTTGTTGTAGTAGCAGGTCTCTGCCCACCAGAGGAATTCTGCCTTTATACAAGGAATGATAGAAATCATTGTTTCCAGGTCCTGAGAATGTTGACACCATAGGCTTTTTAGATACCATCGGAGTTTCCTCATATGCAGTCTTGCATACGGAATTAGTAGAATGCAAGAGACCATGAACCCCAGAGCATGCAGTATTTTCCTTGCAGACAGCTGGGGTTTTGTGGCCAATAGTTTGAAGTAGGTTGTCAAATAAACTTGTTTCTCCAGAGTGAGGAATGCCATCTGGGAAGTTGTGTTCAAGCTTGCTCCCAGGAATACAATCTGTTGGCAGGGTACTAGGTGAGATTTCTTTTCATTGATGGTGTACCCAGTGAGGTTAGAAGTCTTTATGAATGCCAGGTGTTGAAATAGCAAGTCTTGACTTTCTGCCTGAATCAGACAATCATCCAAGTATGGGTAAATGTGAATAATTCTCTGTTTGCAAAATGCAATGGCGGGAGCTAGACACTTTTGTGAACACCCTGGGCACAGTAGATAAGCCAAAGGGAAGTGCAGAGAACTGAAAGTGCATGAAGCCCACCCTGAAACGTAGGTATTGTCTGCAGGATTCTCTTATTGGGATGTGCAGGTAAGCTTCCTTTAAGTCTAGGGTTGCCAGCCAGGCATCCATGGCTAGCATAGGAAGAAGCTGTTGAAGAGTTAGCATTTTGAATTTTGGAACCACCAGAAAGGTGTTCAGAATAGAGAGGTCCATGATAGGACGCCAGGAGTTGTCTTTTCTGGGTACCAGAAAAAGTCTTGAATAAAAACCTTGCCCCCTTTGTTTTGCTGGGACAGGCTGAATAGCCCTGATACTGAGCAGAGATAGAACCTGCTGTTGGGCCTCCGCCCATTGATTTGGGGGTAGGTCTGGCCAACCATTTGGGGTTGGTAGTGTGTGGAAGTGGAATCTGTATCCTTGGGAAACTGTTCAAAACCCATTTGTCCTGGGTAATGAGTTCCCAGTTTTTTGCATGAAGGGCGAGCTTTCCTCCTAAGGGAGCAGGTAGTTGAGCAAGACTTGGAAGGTTTAAGGTTAAGTCATTGTGCCTTTTTTCCATAGGGGGGTGGTTTACTACTCCCTGCTTTGGAAGTGGGAGCCCCCCACTGCTTAGACCTGTGGGTAGTCAGACTGTAGCCTAGGTGGTCTGCTGTTCCTGGGTTTGGACTGAGAAGGCCTGGAAGGGACTGGAATGGACCAGTTCTTTGAAGGCCAATGCCTACTGAATCTGGGAGGCTGTACTTGCAGGAAATTTTTAATAGTTTGTATAGATTTAGCTTTTTCCTCCATCCTTTTGAGGACTTCTGCTTTGTTGCCAAAAAGGCGGTCTTAGTTTAAGGGAGCATCCCGTAATTTAGCTTTAACATGATCTGGCAAGTTTTGTTCCTTAAGCCAAGCATGCCTTCTAAGTAGACCCAGTGACAGCAGCCCTGCAAGATGCTTCTAAAGCATCAAAACCACATTGCAAAGTACGTTTACCAACTTGTTCTGCAGAATGCACTAAATCTTGCAATTCTTTGTGTTCAGCAGAGTCAGGAATCAACATCATTTTCTGTCTAAGTAGTCCCACAATATGCTGCTGATACTTTAACATATGAAACTGGCAATTTAAATCCCTAATGGCCAAAGTAGCAGAAGTGTATACCTTCTTACCTCATCTGTCCAAGGCTCTAGAATCTCTATCAGAAGGGGTAGGATTTTTGGCAGCAGTAGCCTTAATGCCTTTTGGTCCTTGGGAAATGGTCTCTGGATCCACAGGAGGATTCTTGAACAGGAACTTGTGAGAGTCGGGTACTCTGTAGTACCAGTCAGGTTTTCTGGGAGCTGGAGGTGAAGTGTCTGGGTAAGGCTAGAGTCCAAGAAAGCATCATCTACAATGTCCAGAACAGGAGGGAGAGCTAAATGCCTGTGCTGAGGTAGGAGTAAGAATTCCCTAAGCCTCTTTTTGGACTCAAGAGTAATCCTGGCTTTCCCAGCGGAAATGCCCCCTAAGAGTATGCAAGGTTTCACCGAAAGAAAAATCTTCTGGAGGGGAAGCAGAGGGAATGGAATCCTCTGCATTAGAATCCTCATAAGTAGATACGGGCAAATCCTGGTAATCAGGAGGAGCAGAAAAATCAGATTCCTGATCAGAACAATCAAGGAAAATCAGTTCTAGGTCTCTTAGAGGGGGAAGGCTGGCTTCCCCTAATTAAGGTAACAAGGTCTTCAGCCATTCTAAGCATTTGTTTTTGAGGGATATGGGCCTGAACCTGCTGTTTGGTCATCTGTTTTCTAGGCGTAGTGCGAGTTTTTGGCCTGGATGAACTCTTCATTGTGTGAGGCTGTGTTGCTTATTTTGTTTTGTCTAAAAGGTTGCAAAGTTAGCATTAAACTCCTTGACAAGCTTGGAGAAGGAAGGCTGGAAAAATCAGTAAAATTCCCTGAGTCAGCTTGCTTCTCTGAAACTTTTAAGGACCTCTGCAGCAGATGGTTCAAAAACTACCTGCCATTCAAAATTTCAGCTTTAACATTTTCAGGAAAATTTTGAGTAAGCAACCAAAAAAAAACTCCTTAACAGTTCCAGTGGCAGCAGCCTTGGAAGTGGCATTAGCTATATCATAAATGCACTTCAAAGAGTGGGTAACTACTGAAGACATAGAAGCAAAAAAAACTCTACAAATAAGTGTTTTTCTCAGATGAGGGAAAAGACGCCACGTTCTCTAAAGAGGCAAGCATAAACGTAAACATGTGAGCTTGACAGCAGACAATTCTAAGTTTTGAGGAAGAACACACTTGTCCCCTCAAATCTATCAAAAGCTTTCTCATCATTGCCAGAAGGGGAAGGAATGGCATTAACCAGATGTGGGCTTACCAGAGAAAATCATTCCAGGGTCTGATCTGAAAACACCTTTTAAACTCTCATGCTACAAGTGGGAACTCAAGCATTATAAACATTTTATGGTGTATGCAATACTTTGCAGAGCTTTTCTCCCCGGGCCTCTGCTGAAAAAGGGTGCAAGCTCAGTCAGACGTTCCCGGTCAACAAATGTCAAATAAACAAAACTTATAAGACTGAGGAACTTCATACAATATATCCGTTTTCCTTGGGCAAGAGGCTGTCGGTCAGGAAAGTTACAGGATGTAATAAATACATCTTCCAAAACTGGAAGAAAGAGAGAAACTGTCATAAGTTCATGTCATTCCAGTTGCAGTACATCACATTAAGAAACCGTTAAATATCATGTTCTCATTGAAAAAAAAAATTACGCTTTCTAGACATTTTCAGAAAAATAGAATCCTTTAAAAGGACCGTCAGAAGCCACACTTTCCACAGAAACAGAAACCTAAGGAGAACAAACAGTCGTCCCTCACAATCATTTTGGGGCTTAAACTCTTGAACATACTTAGAAAATTAAGAATCCCTTTTTCTTTTACCAGAAACAGTCTGAACTAAACACTTAAGCTAAACCCTATCACATCTGTCCAAAGTAGCTGACACAGAAGACAAATGTCTTAACATTTTGCTTCTTTTGGACAGGAATTTCTACAGAAGCAGACCTAACTTTAATAGGCATAAACCTCCTTAAGGACAGGTATTCAAGTCTGGCTAGGCAAAGGGGTATTCCCTGCTCCTTCTTCCAAGACCGGCAAGAAAGGTTCTCCCCTGCCAGCCAACTACAGACAACAGCCGCAGAGAACACATCTCTAACCCTCTTGTCCATGGTGACCGTACAGACTACACGAGAAGGAATGAAGCAAAACAATGAATAGTCTTGATGAGGTAGAAATGGCCACATACGAGTCACCCATCTGCAGCTGAGGCACTTTAGTAACCTGCTGAAGTAGTAAAGGCTGCTGGTTAATATTTTCATTGTGTGACTGGAAGAATGAATAACCAAGAAAAGTACAGTTTTGTACCTACCATAAATGTAGATGTTCGAAGATCCACATTGCTGCAGTCCTTACACTTGGGTAGTCCGCTGTCCTCGGTCGGCCCGAATATCAAAGTATAAGGCTGACGTCGGTCAAGGCACATTTGACTGACATCAGGACGTCAGGGTACAAATGCGCATGACCGACGTCATATCCTCAGTCTTTTCTTGCCCCAGATCTCAGAAGACCCTAAAAATAAAGGTCAAAAACCAAAAGACAGCAAACCAACAACCAACCATCCTAGCACTAAAAATATGTACAATATATACAATAGACAATATATACCCAATTGACCACCCAACCCACACAACCGCCTCTAACAACAGAGGGGAAGGAGGGAGTAATTGGACTGCAGCAATGTGGATCTTCGAACATCTACATTTATGGTAGGTACAAAACTGTACTATGTTCTTCATCTCACATTGCTGCAGTCCTTACACTTGGGTAGAATCCCAAAGCAGAGGAAAGGGAGGATGGCCAAATTATAAGGAAGCAGGAGCTGCTAAAATGCCCTGCAAAACAGCAGAGGCAAAACCAGCCCTGGATTTAGAGTAAAGTGGTAGGTGATAATGCCTGGAAAAAGTATGCACTGAACTCCAAGTAGCTGCCTCCAAAATATCCTTAGTTGCCACCCCTCTCAAAAAGCTGTTGAAGTGGCAGTAGCCCTAGTGGAATGAGGCCTAATCCCAGCTGGAACTTCCTTGCCATGATGGGAATAACAGAAAGCAATGCAAAACCCAATCCACTTAGAAATAGTTTGTTTTGACACAGGCTTGCCCTGAGAACTCAAAGCAAAAGAAACAAATAACTGCTGAGACTGCCTGAACCCTTTAGTTCTGTCCAAATAATAACGCAACTGCCTGTGTACATCTAAAGTGTGCAAAATCTTTTCCCCTTTATTTTGGGGATTTGCATAAAAGGTAGGCAAATGAATAGTTTGGTTTAAAGCCACACTAGAAACCACTTTAGGCATAAAGGAAGGATTAGTACGTAAAGATACCCTATCCTTATGGAAAATTAAGAAAGGCTCAACTGCCATAAGGGCCTGCAACTCAGAAACCCTTCTTGCAGAGGTAATAGCCAACAAAAAAGCAGTCTTCCATGATAAAAACTTTAATTCAGCAGTAGCTGCAGGCTCAAAAGGTTGTAGAGTGAGTTTCTCCAACACAAAATTGAGATCCCAAGCAGGAGTAGGAGCTCTTCGTGGGGGTCTTATATTCTTTGCCCCTCTAAGAAATTGCTTGAACAAAGGATGAGAAAACAATGGTGGGTCACAATCATAGTGAGCCGAAATTGCTGCAGCATGAACCTTAATAGAAGAGGACGACAAACCTTTGTCCAGTAACTCAGTAAGATATTGAAGAGCCACACTTAAATTAGGCCCAGAAACATCAAAATCCTTTGCTGCACTCCAAAACAAAAATCTCTTCCATTTGTCTGCGTACACTTTCCTTGTACTAGGCCTTCTGGCTTCCAAAATAACATTCAAAACTTGTTGTGGAAGTGGAGGCCCGCTATGGTTCAAAACAGAATATGCCAGGCTGTTAGGTGCAGAGAGTGAAGCTTGACATTGAGCAAATGACTGTCCTCCTGAGACAACAGGTGTGGAATCGAAGGCAAAGGCCATGGAGGCTTCCGTACCAGGCTCCTCAGTAATGGGTACCAATGCTGTCGAGGCCAATCTGGAGCTATCAAAATCATCCTTGGCTTGTCTTGTCTGGCCTTTAGTAGTACCTTTGGGAGGAGAGGCAGAGGCGGAAAGGCATACACATGAAGATTGCTCCAATTGAAAGAAAGAGCATCCACTTTCCAAGCTGTGGGATGAAACCTTTTGTGCAAAACTTTGGCAGCTGGTGGTTTAGTGGGGAAGCGAACAGATCTATGTCTGGAGTTCCCCATGACACTGTCAATTTCTGAAATATATGAGGATCCAATTTCCACTCGTGGGGATCCATAATTTGTCTGCTCAACACATCTGCTAAGGAGTTCTGTGCTCCGCAGAAACCTTGCCTGAAGATTTAGCTGTAAACTGAGAGCAGTCTCCCACAAAATCATTGCTTGCCTGCATAGAGGGTAAGAATGTGTTCCGCCTTGCTTGTTGATGTACCACATGACAGTTGTGTTGTCTGTTAGAATCAACACCTGCCCTGGAAGAAGTAAATCCTTGAAAGCTATTAATGCAAACTGGACTGCTAACATCTCTTTCAAGTTGATATGTAGATGTTGTAGTCTGGCAGGCCACTTGTCTTGTATCCACTTTCCATTCAGATGAGCTCCCCAAGCTTTGTCTGAGGCATCTGTCGTTAGAATCTGACTCGCCTCTGGCCGGGTCACAGAGAGTCCCTTGTTTAGGTGACATTCCTGAGCCCACCACAAAAATTCCTTTTGAATGCAAGGTATTATTTGAATGACAGTGTCCAAATCCTGGCAGTGCTGTGTCCATACATTTTTGAGATACCATTGTAGCTTCCTCATATGCAGTTTGGCATTGGGAAGCACCAGAATACAAGATGCCATGAACCCTAAGGCTTGAAGGACTGTCCTTGCAGTCAGCCCGGACTGATGAGACAACTGATGAAAGTAAAGGGAAAGACTCTTTTGTTTGTCCGGGGTCAAAAAGGCCATCTAGGATGCTGTATTCAGTCTCACACCCAGAAAGCACATGTCTTGAGAGGGTACTAGACTGGACTTTATTTCGTTCACAGAATACCCCAGGCATCTTAGCACTGCTATCACATAATCCAAATGATGAAGAAGCTCGTCCCTTTCTTGAGCCAGAATCAGGCAATCGTCCAAATAGGGATAAATCTGTATTCCTTTTAACCTGAGGAAAGCTATCACTGGAGCCAGAACGTTCGTGAACACTCTGGGCGCAGTAGATAAGCCAAAGGGCAATGCAGAGAACTGATAATGAGAAGTCCCAGTTCGAAAACGCAGATACTTCCTGCAACTTAGTCTGATAGGAACATGAAGATAAGCCTCCTTGAGATCTAAAGTTACCATCCAATGATCTTTGCCAAGCAGAGGTAAAAGCTGCTGTAACGTCAACATTTTGAACTTGGGAATGTCCAGATAAGTGTTGAGGATAGATAAGTCCAAAATTGGTCTCCACGTGTTCCCTTTCTTTGGTACTAGGAACAGGCGAGAATAAAATCCTAGGCCCACTTCTGGCATAGGGACCGGCTGAATGGCCCCTATTTGGAGTAACAGAGAAATTTGCTTGTGAGCCTCTATTCTTTGTGGAGGAGGAACGTCTGGCATGCCTTTGAAAGGAGGCAAGGTATGGAAATAAAACCTGTAACGGTGGTGTATGATATCCAATACCCATCTGTCTTGGGTAATTAAACTCCAATTTTCTTTGAAAAGTGCCAACCTTCCTCCCAAAGGTGCTGCCAGACGAGAAGGCTCTGGCAGCTGAAAAGGTAGGTCATTGGGTCTGTTTACGAAAGGACTGACCCCTGCCCTCACCTGAAGACTGTGCAGGAGAACTCCTGTTCTAGGCCTGAAAGAGCCCTGAGCTCTGCCCTACCACGTCTAGATCTACCCCTAGACTGGGAATCATAAGAAGGATACATCCACCCCTTAGTAGGCCAATTTCTACTAAACTTTGGAGGCTGAACCTGCAAAAAATCTTTAACAGTCTGCACAGACTTAGCCTTGTCTTCCATTTTCTTTAAGACTGTCTCAACAGGAGAACCAAACAACACATCAGATTGTAAAGGAGCATCTAAAATCCGTGATTTAACATGGTCAGATAAATTCTGATCCTCAGCCAGGCGTGCCTGCGAAGAACTGACCCAGTGGCAGCCACCCTAGACGAGGCCTGTACAGCATCAAAACCACATTGCAAAGAATGCTTACCCACCTGTTCAGAAACATGTACTAAATCTTGCAACTCTTTACAATCAATACCTTCCGCCAGAGCATCAACCTTAGACTTCAATTGTGAAAGGAGATAGTTTTGGTATTTTAACATGTGAAACTGGCAATTCAAAGCCCTCATAGCTAGAGTGGAAGAAGTATAAACTTTCTTTCCCCATCTATCCAAAGCCTTGGCCTCTGTCTGAAGGAACCGGATTCTTGACAACAGAAGCCTTAACACCTTTAGGCCCCTGACTAACAGTTTCTGGGTCTGCCCTAGGACTCTTAAAAAGATAGTTATGAGCTTCAGGCACCCTGTAATATCTATCCGGTTTAACAGGAGCAGGAGGTAAAGAATCAGGATTAAGAGAAGCCTCTGCAAAAACATCTTCCACCACATCTAAAACAGGAGGTATAGCCAAAGGCCTATGCTGGGGTAAAAACAAAAATTCTCTAAGCCTTTTCCTGGAATCAGAGAAGTCCTGACCTTCCCACTTAAAATGCTCCCTCATAGAATGAAGAGTTTCCGAGAAAGAAAAATCCTCAGGAGGAGAAGCAGAAGGAGTAGAATCATCCACATCAGAGTCAGAATAAGGAGAATACTCCTGCAAGTCTTCAGCCAAGACTCTGAAACATCCGAAGCCTGCTCAAAACTCCCTGGCTCAGGCTCCACCCTAGGTCTCTTATCAGGAGGGGGCAAAGAACCCCTAATCAAAGAAATCAAATCTTCTGCCATTTTAAGCATATGCTTCTTGGGCACAGTTCCAGAAGAACTAGGGGTGACACCAACTGAAGCTGAACCTGGCCTGCCTCTGGGAGAAGCCTTGGAAACAGAAGGAGAGGGCCAAGCCACCCTAGGAAGGGAGGGGAGTACAGTAACCTGAGAAGCCCCTTCAGCCTGACCTGCCTCCTGAGAGGCCACATCTTGCAATAACAAAGTCTCTCCCTGGGAACCCAAAGAAACCTCCGGTGGCGCCACCGGCTCCACCGACACCTCTAAAGAACCGGCGTCCGGTACAGACGGTTCTTCTAGCCTAGGCTTAACTGCTTTGTCCTTGCACTTCTTCGAAGAAGCGCCGGAGTATCCGACGGCATTTTATAATTGCACCGCTTCCCAAAGACTAACCTGGCACAATCCAACCTTCTCTTTATAGTGCGTTTATTGAATCTAGCACAAGAGCGACACCCAACAACGTCGTGCTCAGGCCCTAAACAAGGAATACACAAAGTATGATAATCTCTATGCGGTATCTGTTTCCCACAAGAAATGCAATTATTGACTTTTTCTGACATCCGGTAAATCACTGAGGCAAGAAAAACTAAAATATTCCCCAACGGGGTACTTAGCCAACTTTGAACTCGGTCTGAAACTTCGAAATCGAAAAATCTCAGAACGCCAACCGGCACTTACAATGCTGCTTCTGCATCGGACCATGCGGCAAAAAAGACTGAGGATATGACGTCGGTCATGCGCATTTGTACCCTGACGTCCTGATGTCAGTCAAATGCGCCTTGACCGACGTCAGCCTTATACTTTGATATTCGGGCCGACCGAGGACAGCGGACTACCCAAGTGTAAGGACTGCAGCAATGTGAGATGAAGAACATCTGGTAGGCCGTTCATAGTAAAGTAGAAAAATATGCCGGATTCCCAGAGAAGACTGGCAACAGTCATCAGTAACACAGACAAGTACTTAAAGAACTCCATTTTTCAACCAAAAACATGGTGAAAAGCATTTAATGCATTTTCCTCAGCCCCAAAAATGAACAACTTTTACCAAGGAAAAATGGATGTACTTTCAATGAAGGTTTTGTGTCAGGGCTGGCAACTCGGCATGTAAAAATCCACTGCCAATCATTAGTGGACCAGAATTCCGCTATGGCGACCCTTAACCGGGAAAAGCCGAAAGACACAACAACTAAAACAGGTCAGTTCCTGCCATAAAAAATCCCCCCCCCCGCGATGGGAACTTATCTGCCCAGCAATGAAACAGCTTTAGCCAAACAGTGATCCTCGAATGTTCACAACAGGAGCAAGTGGGAAAACTCTGAAGGGCTTGGCACCCGAACCACACATTCTTCAGTTCTGCACAACTGCTTAATATTTTACACCACATGAAAGGTGCCATTATGTTTTGGATGTTACTGAACACACCTTTTTTTTTTACATTACTTTGAAGTGAAAGGAAAAATGTATAATACACAACACAAATTACCATACTTACTACTTACCTTGTTAAAAAATGATGAGTCCAGAGTATCGGCAGCGTCCACTGTATCCTCATCAAAACAACTTGGGTATGCAAAACTCCTCTTCAAGTGTGGTTTATGAAGAGAGCCTTCCAGAACAGGCCGACCCTGACAATAAAAATACCAGTTTCAGCTTCTATGATCCAATGTTGCTGGTTTGTTCCTTGAAATAATGACTCTCAGTACATACAGGTAAACAAGCTTAAACTCCAATATATACATTAAATATAGCAAGTTCAATATAAAGTTTAATTTATTTTAACTTTCTACATTTGCATTTATTACCATATTATTCAAGCTATTAAAGCCTGATTAGAGGGAAGATCTTGGAAGATGAGCTCCAACATAACTGCCATTCAAAATACAGACACTTACAGTCTAACTCTGTAGAGTGAAATGATAAAACCCTGAATGCAGCCCAGATGAACAAAATTTAAGTACTGGATCCACAAAAGTCAAAGCAGCAGGATCAGCTTGTCCATTCTAGACTGGGGAGGTTCCCAGCCTGACAGTGTTCTAGTACCAGCACAGTTTTGCAGGAAAGTCACTGACTGGAGGACACAGGTTTGGAATCCCAAGCTGGGGATGGTAGCTTAACAGCAGTGCGTTTCTGGCAGCATTCATTTATCAGGGGGAGGGCACTGGATTCATGTCGGTGATATAGTGCCTACATCATTTGGGAGGGGTAAGGGTAGGGGTTAGGGCAAGGGAAAACATGCCTCCATAGTCCGGGCCTGCAACTATGACGAATGCTGACTGGAGGGAGCACCTACCAGCTGAGGCTAGAAGATAGAGATGCCTTTGAGTTCCAGCCTGTGGGATAAGGCCAGAATCACAAACTGGACGAAAGCAGCATGTTTGGTCAAGGCGAAAACAGACAGATAAGGAATACCTACAGGCCCTGGTCTTGTGTTTGTGTGTGGGGTGGGTGGGTAAGCTGAATACATCTTGCCATGTAGAGGTGTTCACTTCAAAAGCTCAGCAAGCAAATGTGGGGTAGAGGCATAGGCACAAAACTCCCTCATGGCTACCCTAAATAACAGCCCTCTCTGGACATCTCCCACCCACAGCCCAAGTGAAATTCAGCAGGTAAGAGATAGAGTTGGTATGTTTTTCTGGGGGAAACAGGATGGTCAGCAGGCAAAAAGGAAAAAGCACACAAAAAAATGCAAGCATAACTGTCCAAGAATTGCAGCAATACAACTAATGCATACTTCCGGGTCTATATTAGAAGACTGAATGTTTAAACACCTAAATATCCATCTTCTAATATCGAAAGCAAAAAATGGCAAATGGCTGATTTAACGCAGGGAATGATTTCCCTTGGCCATCCGCCAGATTTTGCAGTTTCCTATACTGTAGAACGATCTCAGAGTTGGTATATTTAGTTAGCGGAGGTGTGGGGGGGCACAGCCCCCCACTTACTTTGGATGTACATGCTCTTCATAACCGTAAGTATTTTATGTAAAATGTGAAATATTTGTCCATCTGATGTGGCACCATTGTTATGGATGTCCAAAATCGCGGCTATTTTAGACAAAATTTGATTTTTTTTCTTTAAATTTTTTTACCAATTTATTATTCTTATTTCTTTATCACAGACTTCTAGTAGGAGAAATAGAAACATTTGTGAATGTAGGTTTTATTTATTTTAGCCAGCTGTTTCTTCTAATTTTTTCTTGCTATTCCTAATCCTGTTCAAAAGGGAATAATATTGACACCTGCTGTCACTGGAATACTATATAAAAAGTAAAATTGTTTAACTTGCACTTGCAATGTTTGAATTCCTCACTGCTGCAGTTGACATCAGACTATAGGAGTTGTGTCCTGCCTTGGACAACCCCATACAGCTTCCAAAATCTCTGGCTCCCTTCCACACCTTCACTCTGACTGCTGATTGCCAGCGCCTTGGAGGTAAATCAGCAGTAAGAATGAAGATTTATTCAGGATTTTCTTGCTCAAAAGTTAAGGAGCGTACTCATCCTGAACAACTAGCACACATTGTATCCCAACAATCAACTACATACAGAAGTAGGCAGATGGAGGGTAGACACAGCTACTGCAGCAGTATGGAATTCATAGAGCTACTGTTAGTGGTAAATGCAACTTAAATACAGCTGTACAATGTCCTTAATTCACACAGTTACAGGAGCGTTTAGGCTATACGGTTTGATTACCAAAGCTTATCCAACCTAAGAGGAAGAATATGGATCCAACAGCTCCTGGAGAATGGATCTAGAAAAAGAATCCAGTTTGTAATGCCTTGTAAAGGTATGTACAGAAGACCATGTAGCTGCCTCCCAAATCCTTCTAGAGTCTACCCCTTTCCAATATGCCATTGAAGAAGCCAATACTATAATAAAATAAGTCTTTAAACTGCCTGGAACTGGTTTACTATGGTGGAAATACTAAAAGGCTCCATGAACAGAAATGCTGAAATGGTAAGCAAGATGTGCCTTGACAGAAGAATAAGAGAGGCCAGAGGATAGTAACCTTCAGAAATATTTAAGCACCAGTGGTACATAACCACAGCCAGGGCCGTAGTTATTGGCCAAGCATCAACTAGAAAATCTTTTCCATTTGCAAATATAAGACCTCCTAGTACCAGATTTTCTTGCCCCCTTTGGTACCCAATGTATGTCTTCATGAAAGAGGTACTTGATAGAAATCATAATTAAATCATCCAGGCAGTTAGCTAAATATGTTTGAGACTGGGGAGTGTATCACTCTCCCCCTTGTCTTGTGAGAGTAGGATCAGTCTCTGGGGAAGCTTGTGGTAATTGCCATTGACAATCCCATGCAGTTTGGGTTCGTGAAGGCCCGTTCTTGTCTCTTGAACCTGACCGACATCTTTAAATCAGTCTCCAGTGTCGAGGACAAGGGTAAGGTGGTACACACAGCCTATCTGGACCTCGCCAAGGCCTTCAACGCCATCCCCCATTCTGGAATCATAGATAAACTTACTAAGCTGGGCATTAATCCCCATGTCACTTGACAAGTTGCCAACTGGCTTACTGACAGAACCTAGACTGTAAAGGTAACCAACTACAAATCCCGCTCCAGACAAGTGGAGTACCTCAGGGTTCAGTCCTGGGACCGCTCTTGTTTGGCATCTACTTCTCTGAAGTACAGGCCAACACTAAGGGACTCTGGCTAACAAAGTTCGCAGATGACTGCAAACTGGGAGCCATTACTGAATCACCAAATAATGGGGATATTCTACGAAAGGGCCTTAAAGAAACAGATGCTTGGTGCCAGAGCCATGGGCTCAAGCTCAATGCCAAGAAATGTATAGTTATCCCCTTTGGGAAAAACATGTGCCCATGAATTACCACATAGGTGGAAGTACAATAAACATCGAAAGTGTGATAAGAGACTTAGGGACACAGGTGGACAATGGTCTCACCTTCAATAACCACATCGCCACAACAGTCAGGAAATCCTTTTATGTGGCACACCTCATTACTAAGGGCTTTTCATCCAGGAAAAAGGAGGTCATTGTCCCACTGTACTCATCCCTCATTAGACACATTATAGAATACAACGCACCGTTTGGTATGTACCTCTCAAGACATCTGCAACAACTGGAAATGCCGCAGAAATACCTCACTAAAAGAATCACAGACCTAAAGTAGATGCCCTATGCTGACCGTCTTAAAAAAGAAGTTATGTACTCACCATAACGTTCCATGTGAGTTATGTGTCTTGCCTTTATTCTCACTGATGGGTTCGAAGCCGATCCTCGGCTCTGACACTGCCTATAGCAAAAGCTCAAGGTTTGCCAGTAGCTCGAGACCAAGCCCCTTATCCCACAATGCACTGCTGGAATTACCTCAGATCTTGTTTGCTGCGAGTATATATACCTTTTTTCTTTTTCTACAAGGAAGCACTTCCCAAAGGGGAAGTAATGTTGAATAACCAGGATGGTACTAGCCTCTAAGTCAACTGTCAGCCAGGAGGGGGAAGGAGAGAGGGACGTGAGAATAAAGGCGAGATAAACAACTCACATGGAATGTTATGGTGAGTACATAACGTCTTTATGTGAAGTTGTTAAATGTCGCCATTTATTCTCACTGATGGGTAAGTGTCCCTAGCACCCTCAATCTTGGGTGGCTCATAGAAGTACATTTTTCAGTACCGTGGAACCAAAGGAAGACCTGTCCTTGGAAGCCTTAGCTACTTGTAATGCGTGATAAAGGTATGAGATTAGACCAAGTGGCTGCAGCACAAATATTGTGAAGGGGTAATTTAGCTTGGAAGGCAGAAGATGTAGAAACGGCTCTGGTAGAATGAACCTTAGGTCTGTGTGTCAATGGTATGTTTGCATTCACATAAACAAAGGATATACAATCGGATAACCATTTAGATAGGGTTGTTTTAGCCACTGGACTACCTTTTCTGGCGTCCGAAAAGGATAGGAAAAGTTGACCTGATTTTCTAATATCCTTAGTTCTATCAAGATAAAATCTCAGCCGTCTTTGTACATCAAGTTTGTGCAGCATGTATTCCAATTTGTTAAGAGTGGTTGGGAAAAAAGACTGGCAACTCAATGACTTGATTGATATTGGATTCAGAACGGACTTTAGGCAAAAAGGAGGGGTTTGTTCTGAGAGATTCTCTATCAGCATGGAAAATCATGTAAGGAGGTCTGATAGATAATGCTTGAAGTTCTGACACTCTGCGGGCAGAAGTAATGGCCACTAGAAATATAGTCTTCCAAGACAAATATTTGAGATCACAAGAAGATGCTGGTTTGAAGGGGGGAGAATTATTTGAGACTGCATAAAATTCAAATTCCAGGGAGAATAAGGGATTTTGACAGGAGGTCTCATGTGAAAAACACCTTTAAGAAAAGCCTTAGATAACTTATGGCCCATAACATTCAACCCAAAGGATCCAAGGTGGAAATTTGATATGGCAGCTAACTAGACTCGAACTGTGGCAGCTGCTGCTCCTTCCTTAAAAATCTTTGTCAAAAATTCTAAACTGGACGATAAAGGAGCTTGGAAAGGGTCGATTTTCTGTATATTGGCCCATTTGAGAACCTGTTCCACTTACTGCGGTATAGTTTCCTGGTGGATGGCTTGTGAGAAGACAAAAGGATTTGTCTTGTATCACCTGAGAATGAATGAAGCCTGTCAAATAGGGGAAGTGCATTAGCCAAGCAGTCAGCTTTAGGGACTGCAGTGAAGAATGAAGGTCCGGAACTGGGTCCAGGATCCATGGATCCTCCAGCAGATGATGGTGAAGGAAGGGGAACCAAATCTATCAAGGCCAGTAGGGGGCTATGAGGACACCTGCCCTTCCCAGCGATTTTGCTTTCTGTAAAACCTTGGGTATCAATGGAATAGGTGGGAATGCATCTAGGAGACCCTGAGGCCAATCGTGTACAAGTGCATCAATCGGGGGATGTCCTGGAGGTGGTATTAAGGCAAAGTAGCTTCTGAATTTGGTATGGATGTGACTGGCAAAGAGGTTGCAGCAAGGCTGGCCCCATTTGCAGAAAATCAAATCCGCAACTCGATGGTTGAGAGACCACTTGTGAGGCAACAGTATTGCCCTGCTCAGCTTGTCCGCTATCACACTGAATTTCCCCGGGATGTGTGTTGCTAACAGAAAATGGTGGGACGACACAGCCCACTGCCATACCCTGAGGGCTTCTTGACAAAGGGGGTAAGACTTGGTTCTGCCTTAAGTACCAGACCACTGACATGTTGTCCGTCTGAAGAAGTACCGCTTTCAACTCCAGAACACTGATCTGCAGATGTGACTCTTGATCCGTCCATGTGCCTTGGGCAGTCTTTCCCTTGAAAATGCCCCCCCACCCTACCAGGGAAGTGTCCGTGGTCACAGTGGCTACTGGGGGGGGGGGGGTCTTCCGATTGTGACATGGAGACATCAACCACCACCACAGGCCTCTCTTGCAAGAATCCGTGATGAGAATCATGTGGTGCATCAGCAGCTTTTGGTAAGACCACTGAGCAAAGAGGAGCCATTGAAGGATTCGCATATGCATCCTTGCGAGTGGCACAGCCAGGATTGCTGCCGCCATCAAAGCTAGCACCTTCAAAGTCTGCTGTTGTAGCTTTGTTCTTTGACACCAGTGAGTTGACCTGTTGGCGAAGAAGTGAGACTCTTTCAATTGGAAGACGTAGAGTGGTGGTTGAGGTATCTAACTCTGCTCCTATAAAAACGGTATGCTGCGATGGCGATAAGGCAGACTTTTCAAAGTTGATTGTAATGCCTAATTGATGGCACTGTCAGAGTATATTGTTGCCTGAGTCAATTGATGCCTGGTGGTAGCGGTGAGGAGCCAATCATCTAGGTATGGAAACACCTGGAATCCTAGACGCCTCAGGTGAGCCTTGACCACTGCCATGCATTTGAACACTCTGGGAGCTGTAGTGAGACCAAAGGTCAGGGCTCAAAACTGGTAATGATTGGCTCCCAGTCAGAAACGCAGGTGATCCCTGGAGCATCTGTTCATCTTTACGTGATAGTACATGTCTTTGAGATCTATGGTGCACATCCAATCGCCTTTCCCTGGGAAGGGAAGAATGGACTGAAGCATGACCATTCGGAACTTCTCCTTCTTTACGAATTGGTCGAGTCTGCTGAGGTCCAAGATAGGTCTCCAGTCCCCTGTTTCCTTTGGTACCAAAAAGAATCTTGAGTAAGTTCCAAATCCAACTTGGTCTGCTGGGACTGGTTGGATGACTCTCTTTTCTAGCAATTTGTGGACCTCTACGATTGCTTGCTCCCTGAGACTGGGCGGAACATCTAGGATTCTGTTTACAGGAGTGGGAGGGGAAGAGAACAGTATGAAATATTCTCTGGAAATTATGCTTTGTACCCATGTATCTGATGTTATGTTTAGCCAGGGCTGAGTAGGGGTAGAAAAATGGACTCCAATGGCAGATAGGGTCTTGCCTTCCGGAAAGGGCTCTGCAAAGGAACAGAGACGCATCCAGGCTGGTCTCCGCAGAGCAATGCCTGAACTAGCGGCTCTACTCGAACCATCAGCTGCATAAGATATGAGACGCATGGACGAGTTCACAACCGAGTTTAGAGTAGAGAGCTGTGTGTTGACTTTGTCGGCAACCCCTGCAGCTACCATACCCTGGAGAGCATCTCCTAGCTCTTTTGAGAGATCTCTTTGTAGTCTCGTGAAATGGGTTAAATAGTTCAGCGATCGCAGAGAAAAAGTCGCTGAACTAAACACGCATTTCCCATATCTATCCATGATCCTAGAATCTCTGTTTAGTGGATGGATAGATGCAGATGTTGCAGACACTTCCTTTTTGGTGGCTGCAGCTACCACCATGGCGTCAACAGACACTCCTTTGGTGAAAAAGGCTTTGTCCACTGGTGCAGAGATGAACTTATTCGGCTTCCGAGGGACAGGTTCCATGGCCTCCGGTGACTCCCACATCTTATGAGAGATCAGTTCCATGAGCTCATCATAAGGCGGACACACAAGAGAAGTGGAAGGTTGAGACCCAAAAGCCTTCAAGAGCACGGACTCTTCCTCAGTAGGGGTTCTGGACTGCCAATCGCCCCTCTGACTCAGGATCTCTAATATCTCCGCAAATGAGATATCCTCAGAGGGGGATCGAGAGGACCCTTCTGACCCATCCAAGTCAGTGTTGGATGTCAAAGACTCCTGTGGTGAGTGCAAGTGCCTCCTCTTGCACAGTCTCTCCATAGGTACTTCCTCAGTGGGGAGATCTGGGTTGGTCCCAGAAGAACAAGGGGCACCCTCTGGGGCTACTTGAGGCTCAGGGTCTCTACGGTTAGGGGGACCAGTAGAAGTAGAAGCGGGCACAGGTGCTTGAGGGGAGAAGGAAGCCCGAACTAATGTCGACGAGGTCTTAGGAGACAGGACTCTCCTTATGGCATGGAAAGCACGGTGGCTCCAACAAGAAGGGGTAGATGGATCCGATGGGACCGTCCGATCCTCCCGCATTGAAACCATGGGCTCCAAAAGCCCGAGGTAGGAGCCAAGCTCATCCGAGCCGAAGCCCCGAGAGGAAGAGTCGGCACTGACAAATCGGTCCGACTATCCTCCCCGGACCAGACAGGAAAATGTCGGCTCCTAGCATCCTCGGTCGGCGCCGAGGACGTCTGAGTAGATGGAACTTATAACACCGGTGCAGGTCTCGGTTCCTTAGGTTCGACAACACTCGGTTCGGGCTCCTTCGGCTCAGAGTGTCCAGTACGGCTCAGAGGAGTAGTCATCAAGTCCGGTTCAATGGTCTTCGGCTAAAGGGTCGGGGCTGACAACTTAGCAAGTCCTGGTGCCCATAGAAGCTTCTGCACTAGCCGATCCATATCCATATCTGAGAGGCTGACTGAAGACTTCGAGGAATGCACCGAAGGTGCTGACTGGAGCAGAGGAGATGAGGGAGCCTCAGAGACCGGCTCCAAGACTGGGAGCTGGCTCCGAACCAAAGGGACAAGGGACACTCTGTTCCAAGGACTGCGGAACCGATGACCCTGTACCCTCTTTTTTTTTTTGCCTTCTTAGTAACTTTACAATCTCCAGAAGATTTAGATGATTTTGAAGAAGTGCTAGCACCTTCCTGGCTACCCAACGCCTCAGAGAAAGTATGCTGCAGCAACCCCTATCAATAAGTTTTTTCCTTCTCTCTAAGAGTGCCCTAGAGGAAAGAGAGTGGCAAATACGGCAAGAGTCTTGGAGGTGTTTAGCCCCCAGACAGTAAACACATTGGACATGCCAGTCAGTGATGGACATTTTCTGTCCACAATCTGGACATTTCTTAAACCCTGATTTGGGATGAGACTTTTTCTTCTCATCCGACATGTTCAAAGTTTGAAACAGGCACACCACAGAATTAACTTGTAGAGGTTAAATACAGGGCTAACTATGCCTACACTAAAAAAGTACCAATAACAAGAAGAAATTTGTTAAATCTAAATAAGCTAACAAAAGGCCCAACACTCTAAGAAACTAAGCCAACACAGGGCACTACCTACTACAATCTAACCTACGTATAACTACAGTATTTTAACGTGAAACACACACACACACACACACACACACACACACACTAGATAGAGAATAATATATATCAAAAAGAAGGAGAAAGAAATTTTTAAACTTGCGATTTAAGCAAAATATGGTCGGAGCTGACTGGATCACAGAGATCTCCTGCTGCGGCAAACTAGATCTGAGGTAACTCAAGCAGTGCATTGTGGGATAAGGGGCTTGGTCTCAAGCTACTGGCAAACCTTGAGCTTTTGATACAGGCTGTGTCGGAGCCGAGGATCGGCTTCGAACCCATCAGTGAGAATAAATGGTGAGATTTAACAACTTCACATCTCCACCTACACTCTGTTGTATATCATCTACTCGGAGGCAATCTCTGCTTAACATACAAGGCCATGTCAAACCAAGAGCTTTTGGACATGCTACACTTTTAAAGAAATCCCAATCCCTCAGAGACACGCTTCAGAATCTAAACCTTGTCATCACAATGAACAAAACAAGCTGGAGGGATAGGTTCCTGACCCAGTGACTCCCCAGACTCTGGAATAGACTGCCCATACATGTCAAGCAGAGCACCGCTTTGGCCCATTTCAAAAGGAACCTTGATGATTGGATGGGAGATAGGAAATTCACCTCAAGGATCACGTCAGTCACCCTGCTAGACAGGGGTCCAGGAAAGTAAATACTGTGGGAAGAAATAGCCAGGGAATTGTTATGGCTAGGCTTGTATAGGCCCTAGGGCCGACAACCTATGAACCTATGACAAGTTCTAGAAGAAAGGAGAACCAATGTTGCATAGGACAAAAGAGGTCACAACCACCTTTGGGGAGTCTTTCTGAATCTTCAAAATTACCCTGCATATCACTGAAAAGGTTGGGAAGGCATAAAGGAACATTGCTGACCAGTAGAAAGAAAAGGCATCTGTTTTTCAGGCTTGCATGCAAGGACTCCTACAGTAGAATTTAAGTTGTCTGTTTTGAAAAGGCAAACAGTTACTTGAGGTATTCTCCAAAACTGGTTCAATTCCTGGAAGCCCCCCTCATACAATCTCCATTTGCTAGGGTCTGCCTTTGTTCTGCTCAGCTTGTCTCCCACTATGTTTTGCTCTGATAGAATGTAAGATGCTGGGAGGTTTAAAGAGTTCTGAACAGCTAACTGCCAAGCAATCACAGCCTGCCTGCACAAAAGGTACAACCTGGTGCCCTGTTGCTTGTTTACAAACCGCATCACAATGCTGCTGTCTATAATCACCAGAAGAGGTACAGGAAACCAGAAGATATTTTAAAGCAAAGATCACAGCCAGCATCTCTGACATGGATGTGCTTTGGTCTGCCTGAGTTCCACCAGCCTTGCACCTTTTCCCTAAAAGAAACTGCCTGGAAGCAAACTCTGAAGCATTTGTAGTTACAGATTGGCTTGGACATAGAGGAGAAAAGGGATTTGTTTCTATCTGTGGTCTCCACCAATGCAGTTCCTTTTTGAAACAGCCCATTCCTGGAATTTGAAATTCCAGAGGATGCATATGTTGGGTTCGTATTTTTCATTTTTCAAACAGGCGAGAGAAATCATGAAAATCACACAAGCTATGAACTCCAGAAACCTGACATTCTCTTACTGCTGTCTTAAGAGTGATGTGAGAAGCCATGGAAAGTTTTCAAATAATTTCCTCTGTCAAAAAAAGCCTTTTGCTGAAAAGTGTCTGTAAGAGGAGGCTGTTAGTCATGCGATTGTCTACAAGACAACCCAAAAAGGCAATTCATGTGACAGGAACAATGAGGATTTCTGAATATTTATCTGGACCCCTAGAGTTGTCAGAAGAAAAATAACCCAATGATTCTTGACATCTGAGAAAACAGTCTGCAAAGATGAACAAGTCATCTAAGAAAATGTGTGAATGCCATTCAGATTGCAATAATCTGTGACTGGAGCTAGACACTTTGGAAACATTCTTGGAGATATACATAATTCAAAGGGTAATGAAAATAACTGATAATTTCATCCTGAGACAGAAAATCTGATGGATTTCCTAAAGCCTCTTTAGTTATGGGAATGTGAAGACATATTCTTTATATCAAATGTTAACAAAAAAACGTCCTTGGAGAATGATGGGTAATGGATTTGTGAAGGGTCATAATCATGAACTTTGGAACTTTCATACACAGATTAACAAAAGGAAAGATCTAGTACTGGTCTCTAAGAATACACTTTGGGACCAGATAATTCTGGAAGAGAAACCTTTGCCGCTTTGATTTAAAGGCATCAGGTGAGTAAGTGCAGAAGAACCTGAGGAAAAATGTGTCTGCTTTGGAGGGTAGAAATGAACTGCTCTGAAAGGAGGTATCTGTATCCAGTGCCAACTGTTTGTCTTTTCGGCTTTTCCCAGTTAGGGGTTGCCACAGTGGAACTCCGGTCCACTAATGATTGGCAGTCGATTTTTATGGTGCAGAGTTGCCAGCCCGACGCCCAACCTTCAGCGAAGGCACACCCATTCACGCATGTCTTTCGGAGGCCATGTGACCGTGGGGAGGACATGCAAACTCCACACACAAGGCACTCCAACCGTGAATCGAACAGAACCTCTTGCTGTGACGCAACAATGCTACCACTGTACCACCGTGGCTTAACAGTGCCAACTGTACACCTCCCGACTTTAAATACACAAGAGTCTGAAACAATCTGACGCCAAAGAGGAATTTACAGAGCTAGTTTGTGGAACAGACAGAGATGGGGACAGGAGGGGTTAGGAGAGGGAAAGAATGCAGATACAGTCATTCAGAAGTATTAGACTGTCCTTTTTTGAAAAAAGATTTTAGTGTCTTGTTGTTCCTCTCCTGCCATAACTTTTTGGTCACTCATTTGGCATGAGAAGATAGGGGATTGTTTATTTTGTTTCTTAGATGGAAAACAGTATTTGAGGAATTTGTAAAAGGGGGTCTGAAAAATCTTGGAAACTCTCTGGGCCACATAAGACTTCCTTATACAAAGCTAAATTTAAAATTTCAGGTTTTACCATCAGAAAAATGTGGTTACGTACCCAGGCATATCTCCACAGCAATGTAGCAGTAGCCCTAGTCACAGTACCTGCACAATTATACACTCTTTAGGGCATGGTTTGATACTTAGGAAATGTTAGAAACAATGGAATTTAGATGAGCACTACCTTCAGGTGGAAGTGTAGTAGATAACTTTCTCAAACTGTTTACACTAAAGAACACATTTCCACATACAAGTAACAGTTAAGAATCCTACAAACCAAAGTGGCAGAAGAAAATGCTCTCTTACCAAATCTATCCAATACCTTTCCTTGTTTGGACGCAGGAGAAAGACTTTAAGACACCAAAAGTCTTATTTCCTGGCTGGCGAAGATGTGGGTATGGCTGCATGGTCAGGCCCGTAGGAAAATGAAAGTTATATACTTACTATAATGATAGAGAGCCGTGGTGTCTCTTTCTATCAGGTTCAACCAGTGGGTTACCAAATCTGACTGATTCGAGACAGGCCACATTCCGTGGACTTCAGCCTGTAGAGCTCTTCCTTCTCTACCCATAATCCCTCACATCAGGCCTACCTCATATTCAGTTTGCCCCACGCTATGCAAATGGAAAATACTCAAATTCCATGGGGAAAAAATCATAAAAGACCACAAATGCAAAAGGGAAGAGACACTACCCTAACTTGTTCATCCCACTGTCAAGAGTCTTTGCAAAAAGGTGGGAGCTTGAGGGAGGCAAGGTTGAACAAGATGGAGAGGGAGAAAACAGACTTGTTACGGTAAGGAAATAACTTTCATATCTGATGTCTTTTTAGTTTGGATTCAACCTGTGAGACGAGTCCTCAGTCATGTAAAACCCTAGGGAGGTTGCACAGAAGGATACTGCAAATACGGCAGAACCAAAAGCAGCTCTAGACCTTAACTGAATATCAAATTTGTATTGGGACACAAAGGTGTAAAGGCTCACCCAAGTAGCAGCTGCACAAACCTCATCCAACGCAGTTCTGGAGAAAAAGGCTGCAGAGATGGCCACGTCTCCAGCAGAATGACTTTTGGGTTTATCCCTTAACGGCTTCCAGTCAAACAATACCAAAAAAAATTACAATCAGATAGCCACTTGAAGTGTGTAACCTTAGACAGTGGCTTCTGCTCAAATTGTCTGTTAATATGTTGATCTCCTTGAGATGTGTGTTGTAACCAGAAATAGTAGATATGAAATTGCTGACTGCCAAACTTTCATGGCCTCTTGACAAAGAGGATAAGAACAGGTTCCCACCTATTTGTGCAGGTACCATATCACAGATGTGTTTTAATCTGAACTGAAAGCACACCCTTGGAGAGAACATCCTGAAAAGCCTGCAATGCAAGGAGGACTGCCCTTATACTATACTCAAGACACAAATGTAAACTTGGTCTCTGTATTAAACCAGGTCCCTTGGATGGTCCTCCCTCTGAAATACCTCCCCAACCATAGAAGAAAGGCAACTGTGGTGAGAAAGAAAGTTCTCCTGGGGGATTAGATTCCAACAGACCTCTGTCAAAGCAAAGGGAACTCCACTAGATGTGTCAGATAAGACCACTGCACTGCCACCATCCATGGCAGAAACCTCATGAAGTATCTTGCAAGGGGAACGAAGCAAATGGTGGATGTCATGTGTCCCAAGAGCTTGAGAACAAGATAAGCTGGAGGTTTTAGGCATGAAAGAGCAAGACCCCACAAGGCCAACACTCTGGAGACAGGTAGCCTTGCAATCTGAGAAACTGTGTAAGTGGCAAACTATGAACTCCATCAACTGCACAAGACGAAGAACTGGATTTTTGGTAGCTGACTGTCACTCCCAATATATTACTGGATGTGATTCCCAATTTGTTGCACAGCTGTAATAAGGTGACCTTGGCTCTGATCAATGGTGCCCTTGTGGAGGTGGGTCAGCAGCCAATTGTCCAGGTAAGGAAATTTCTGAAACTCCTGCAGCATAGGCCACTACTGCTATACACTTGGCGAAAACCTAGGGGGGCAGTAGTGAGACCAAAGGACAGTGATCAGAATTGATAATGGATTCGCTGCCAGCCAGAAGTACAGAAACCTCTGGATCACCTTGTAATCTCTATATGATGGTAGGTGTCCTTGAGGTCAAATGACCACATCCAGTTGTCCTTCCTCAACAGAGGAAGAATGGATGGCACCATGACCATCTTGAACTTGGTCTCCTTGATAAAGTGGTTCAACCTGCTCAATTCCAGAAGTGGCCTGAGGTTCTTGTTCTTCCTTGGAAGCACAAAGAATCTTGAATAGATCTCATATCTTTGTTGGTCTGGTGGGGCTTCTTGGATGACTCAGTTTTTTTAGCGTTTGGATTTCAATGCGGGGAGATGTCTTGGATTTAAATTTGAAGCATCCAAAATGGAACTGTATAGCCTCTGGATATGTCGCCGAAAACCCATGGGTCTGAGGGGGAAGGCCTTCCAAGCTGCTGGGTGTAGTGCTAAGCAACCCCTGACCGTCTCCACAGATGGACACTCTCCACCTCTGCCAAGAGGACAGCATCCATTGTGGTTACCCCTTGTGCCATAGGGGATCCCTCAGAATGAGCTTTGTGGAATAACTGATGCACTCTCCTAAAAAAGAGATGCCCTCGCCCCATTCTGGTTCACAAAGAAGGTCTGTTGAGGGGTAGCAAAACAAGTTCCCACAGCAGACAGCATCTTCCTCTACTGCTCACTTTTGGTCAATATGTCCTTAACCTTGGGCCCAAAAACAGAGTAGCCAAATGGTACATTAATAAAGGATGCCTTCTTACCCAAAACCTCCTGTCCTAGAGAATCTAGCTAGGGGCACAGCAGAGGTTGGGGGCCTGAAAAGAAGAGCAGACTGGAGACCTCCCAAGGTTAGTTGTCCCAAAACAGGTTCAATCGTATCCACAGGCACAGATGTCAAGGGGGGGCCAGTGGATGTACCCGACCACTTCTACTCCTGGCAAGAGAAAGTGCAGTTGTGCAAAATCTGACTATAACAATAGATGTTCTTGACTTCACTGCTGCAGTATTCCTATCGTACAGGATTCCCTACTGTGGAAGCCCGACATTGGCCAGAATACCAAAGCTTGCTGTTACTATAAGGTACACAAAACTTCACATGTATGCTCCTCGCATTGCATAGGGCATAAAGGTGACATCTGGATGTACCATCCTCAGAACGGATTGCTCCAATAGGAACTCAATCTAAGGAAACCAGGAGGTAACCAGTACGTCCAGGAAAGAAAAGGGCTAGGGGAATGGAGGGAGGGAGGGAGTGAATATTGCAACAGTGATGGCAAGGACATCTACTCTTATGGTAAAATTTTACACAACTAACATGCCCTTACATTCACTGGCGCAGTATTCCTAACATATGGGAGAGTGCCAAAGCTCAAGAAACAACTTGGGAGAAAGAGAGTTACAGCCCCCTAAGAAGCCATAAATAATTGGCCCTAGCAAGACCAGCTCTAGTTCTGGAGTTAACATCCAACTTGCAGTGCTTAGTAAAAGTATGCACAGAATCCAGGTAGCTGCTTCAAGAATAGAATTAGTATTTGAACCCTTGAAAATAATCGAAGAATTCACAGAGCTCTAGTACAATGAGCCTTAAACAGAAGGAAGGTTCATACAATGAAAGTTATAACAAAAAGAACTAGCCTTTGATCCAAGAATAAATAGTTTGCTTGGATACAGCTAATTCTAGGGACCTAAGATGAAAAGAAACATGCAACTGAACAGATTTCCTAATGGACTTAAGTCTTATCCAAATACATTCTGAGTTGTCTATGTACATCCAAAGTATGAAGCATCTTCACTGCCAGACTGTAAAAAGGTGAAAAAAGCAGGCAAATGAATAGACTGATTAAGTGACAACTCATTAACTACCTAAGGTATAAAAGGATTAGTACACGAGGAACACACTGTCCTTATAAAATACCAAAATAAGGAGAACAAGCCATAAGGTTTTGCAGCTCAGACACCTGTCTGACAGAAGTAACAGCAAAGAAAAGAACTGTCTTCCAAGAACAATACTGTAGGGAAGCTAAAGCAGCAGTCTCAAAAGGAGACAGAGTCAGCTTCTCCAGAACAACATTAAGATCCCAAGGAGAAGGAACAGGCTTCCTAGGAGGTCTGATATGAAGGATGCCTTTCAGAAATTCTTTAGCCTCAAATCTAGAAGCTAAATGAGGAGATAAATGCAGATAAGCAGAGATAGCCAACATGTTGGCCTTTATGGAAGAATAGGCTAAACCAGCACTGAGCAACTCACACAAAGTGAACCAGAGGAACATCCACAGTAAGTGGGTCCAAGTTATGAAAGGCATAAAATAGAAAACCTCTTCTATTTGAGTAAGTAGGACTTCCTAGTAGTGGGCTTCCAGGTCTACTGCAGGACATGCAGCACATCCTTAGAAAAAAGGTGTCTATGGGGAATCAAAATCCTATCAGCTGAAGAGTGGACAGGTGGGGATGATGAGAGAACTCTCATCTTGTATGAAGAGATCCACCCTGTGAGGTAACTTGTGATGATTGCCCTTGGCTAAATGCAGAAGGCGACGAAACCAATGCTATCACTGACAAAAAGGAGTCACCAACAAGATTTTCAGAGCATCCTGTTGAATTTTTTACAGGATTTTTGGAATGAGAGGAAGGGGAGGGAATGCATAAAGAAGCATCCCCTTCCAAGAGAAAGACAGGGTGGTCACCTTCCATAACAGAGGACCTGGGACTCTGCACAAAACAGAGGAAGTTGTCTGTTCTATTTGCCTCCCCTCTGATCTACTTGAGGAGTACCCTACTGGTGGATAATGTCCAGAAACATATCCCTGTGAAGCATCTATTTATAGGAATGAGTTAAGGACCTGCTCAGTGCATCTGCCACAATGTTTTCACCTGAAGGGATGTTAAACTGCCTGAAGAGTCACTTGATATTTCATAGTAAGTTCCCATACAAGGAATGCCATCCGGCAAAGAAAGTAAGATTTTGTTCCTTCCTGCTTGTTTATACACCACACTGGTACTGCCTGTGAATACCTTGAGAGGCCCTGGATAAGAGGATGAAAAGCCTGAAAAGCCAGCATAAGAACTTTCATGCGCTCTTTCTGCTGAAAAGGTGACCTATCCACCTGAACCTTTAGGGAGCCAAAGGCTGCTCCCCATACCATGTCTGAAGCATCTGTGAAAAGTTCCTGAGAGGGAAGAGAAGGCCGAAAAGTGAGCCCTGGATTTGCAGACAACTGCTGGATCTACCAATGAAGCTCCATCTTGAGACAAGGAAGAGGAGGAAGTACAAAGTTTAGAGGCTGTGCATACTGAAGCCACACTGACTTCAGAAACCAGTGGAACTTCCTCATGTGGAGCTTGACCAGATGAAGCATTGGAAAGTACAGTTTTGTACCTACCATAAATGTAGATGTCCGATAGGTATGCATCTGCAGTCATCACATATGGGTTGTCCTGCCTCAGGCAGCCCTTCGGTCGGCCGGATTCCAAAGTCTGGGTCCGGCATCGGCTGTCGCCCTTTCCCCGACGTCAGAGCGCCTGGGGTATAAAAACAGCCGACGCCATCTTCCTCAGTTTTTCTTGCCCCAGATGCCAGGTGCCCTCTAAGGAAGGCTAAATTTGGAGAAATGCAATAGATTCCAGACATGCACAGAAATATATATACATATATATACATATATAAAAACAAATACACCATAATAGATAACCCCAGCTAGCTATGAGAGGGAAAAGTACCCAAGAAATACCACAGAGGGGAAGGGGGGGGTAAACCTGACTGCAGATGCATACCTATCGGACATCTGCATTTATGGTAGGTACAAAACTGTACTATGTCCTTCAAGGATGCATCTGCAGTCATCACATATGGGTAGAATACCATAGCCAATCTGGGGGTGGAGGATCTATGTAAAGGATGGTGTAGCTAAAATGCCCTGCAGGACTGCCGTAGCAAAGCCTGCTCTGGATCTGGAATATAAAGGTAAGTTGTAATGCTTGGAAAATGTATGCACGGAGCTCCATGTAGCAGCTTCTAAAATGTCCTTGGTAGCCACCCTCTTAAGAAGGCTGTGGAGGTGGCTGTGGCTCTGGTCGAATGAGGTCTAATGTTAGCTGGCACAGTTTTTCCATGAAAGGAGTAACAAAAACAAATGCAATTCCCTATCCATTTTGAAATTGTCTGTTTTGAAATTGCTTTTCCTTGTGCACCAGCAGCATATGCTACAAACAGCTGGTCAGTTTTTCTGTAACTTTTAGTTCTGTCCAAGTAGTAGCGCAACTGTCTGTGTATGTCCAGGGTGTGCAGAAGCTTTTCCCCTTTGTTTTGTGGATTTGGAAAGAAGGTAGGCAGGTGAATAGCTTGGTTTAATGAGACCCTGGATACCACATTTGGCATAAATGAAGGATTGGTTCTCAATGAGACTCTGTCTTGATGAAAAATAAGAAATGGTTGCACTGCCATGAGGGCCTGTAACTCAGATACTCTTCTTGCTGAGGTTATGGCCAGGAGGAAGGCAGTCTTCCAAGACAGGAACTGTAGTTCTGCAGATGCTGCTGGTTCAAAGGGAGGCAGTGTTAGTTTTTCCAACACGAAGTTAAGGTCTCAAGTAGGCACTGGTGGTTTCCTTGGAGGATTGATGTTTTTAATTCCTCTTAGAAACTGTCTTAGGAGAGGATGGGAGAAGACAGGTGGATCAGTATTGTACTCTGCTGAAATTGCTGAAGCATGAATTTTAATGGAAGAGTAAGACAGGCCATTGTGGAGCATTTCTGCCAAATATTCCAGGATATGTGCCATGTTCATAACTTTCGCATCTAGGCCCTTTGTGGTGCTCCAAGTGTGAAATCTTTTCCATTTTGCTGAGTATGCCTTTCTTGTGGAAGGCCTGCGAGCTTCCATGATGATATCCTTCACTCTCTTGGATAGCTTATCCTGGGGATGAATCAAGGTATTTTCCAGGCTGTTAGTTGCAATGTTTTCAGGTTGGAATGCAGAGTTTTGTAATTGTGCTGTGTCAGGAGAAGTGGCCATTGTGGAAGAGGCCATGGTTTCGAGCGTGACATGCCCTTTAGCAATGGGTACCAGTGCTGTCTTGGCCAGTCCGGAGCTATCAGAATCAGTCTTGGCTGCTCTGCCCTGATCTTCAGTAAGACCTTGGTCATTAATGGTAGAGGTGGGAATGCATACACTGTTAAGAGTTCTCCAGCTGAAAGAGAGAGCGTCCACTTTCCATGCTTGTGGGTGGTATGTCCTTGAGCAGAATTTCTTCAGCTGATGATTGTGTGGGGAAGCAAAGAGGTCTATGTCTGGCCTCCTCCATGATTGTGTTATCTGAAGGAAGATGTCTGGGTGCAGCATCCATTCGTGTGCATCCATGATGTTCCTGCTTAAGCTGTCCGCCAGTATATTGTCCTTTCCTGGCACAAACTGGAATTGCAGCTCTATATTGAGTGTCAGGGAAAGTTCCCATAGATTCATTGCCAGTCTGCAAAGAGGGTAGGAATGGGTGCCTCCTTGCTTGTTTATGTACCACATAACTGTGGTGTTGTCTGTCCTTATTAGCAGGTGGCCCTGATGTAGAAACAGCTTGAAGGCCTCGATTGCATGTATCACTGCCAGCATTTCCTTTTGGTTTATGTGCATGCGTAGCTCTTTTTGTGACCATAGTCCTTGAATGCACCTTCCCTCCATGTGCGCTCCCCATCCGTGGTCTGAAGCGTCCATTGTAATGGTTTGGCTGGCTATTGGTTTGCTGAAGGGCAGACCCCTGTTTGACTGGCTTGCTTGAGCCCACCACAGAAATTCCCTTTGAAGGCATGGGATGAGGGGTATCAAAGTTTCCAAGCTGTGACTGTGCTGAGTCCATAAACTCCTTAGGTACCATTGTAGTTTCCTCATATGTAGCCTTGCTTGTGGAATCAGAAGAATGCAAGAAGCCATGTAACCCAGGGCCTGCAGGATTTTCCTTGCAGTCAGCGGAGTTTGTCTTGACAGATTTTTGAAGTAATCCGGTAGTTGACTTTGTTTTTCTTCTGTGACGAAAGCCATTTGGGTGGTTGTGTCTAGATTCGCACCCAGAAAAGTTATTCTTTGGGATGGAACAAGTCTTGACTTGTGAATGTTGACTGTATATCCCAAGGCCTGAAGTAGGTGGATGGCATAATTCAAGTGTTTTACCAAAGTTTGTTGGCTGTCCGCTTGTATAAGGCAGTCGTCCAGATATGGGTATATTTGCATCCCCTGAAGTCTGCAGTGTGCAATTACTGATGCCAGGCATTTTGTGAACACTCTGGGCGCAGTAGGTAAGCCAAAGGGCAATGCTGAGAATTGATAATGCTCTGAACCTGCAAGAAATCTGAGGTGTCTTCTGCAACTTTGTCTGATAGGGACATGCAGGTATGCCTCCTTGAGGTCCAGAGTTACCAGCCAAGACCCCTTGCCCAGCATGGGAAGGAGTTGCTGTAAAGTCAGCATTTTGAATTTTGGCACAATGAGATAAGTATTCAGTGCGGACAAGTCGAGAATGGGCCTCCATTGCTTTTCTTTTCTTGGAACAAGGAACAGTCTGGAATAAAATCCTTGGCCTTGTTCTGAGAGAGGAACCTTTTCTATAGCTTTCATTTGCATTAAGTTTGAGATTTGTTTGAAAGCCTCTGCCCTTTGATTTGGTGGCAGGTCTGGCATGCCTTTTCTTTTTGGTAATGTGTGGAAATGGAACCTGTATCCTTTGTCTATTTGTAATGTCCATTTGTCCCTTGTAATACTGTGCCAATTTTCTGAGAATAAGGAAAGCTTTCCGCCCAAAGGTGCTTCCAATTGAGCCCTGGTTGGCGGTGTCAAAGTAAAGTCATTGAGTCTGTCCTTGTGCAGCAGTTGTAGGCCCTGCACTACCTCTCTGGTTGGGAGGCTGCCACTGACGTCCTCTGTAGGAGCCTCTAGCTTGCCCTCTACCTCTGGCACGCCTGTTCTTGCCTCTCTGAAATCTCTCTCTGTCTGGAAAGGACCAATTCTTGGAAGGCCAATTTCTGCTGAATCTTGGTGGTTGGACTTGCAGAAAATCTTTGACTGTTTGTACAGATTTTGCCTTTTCTTCAAATTTCTTTAAGACCTCCTGAGCAGTGGAGCCAAATAACTTTTGCTTTTCCAGCGGAGCATCCAGAAGCTTTGCTTTAACATGGTCTGGCAGAGATTGTTCCTTCAGCCAAGCATGCCTACGTATGACTGCACCTGTCATAGCTGACCTACATGAAGCTTCCAAAGTATCATAACCACACTGCAAGAAATGGTTGCTAACCTGTTGAGAGTTATGTACCAGATCCTGAAGTGATTTGCGATCTAGGGGTTCAGGTGAAGACAGTTTTTTATGCAATTCATCTAACAAATACTCTTGGTACTGTATCATATGAAATTGACAATTTAAAGCCCTCATAGAAAGGGTAGCAGAAGTATACACTTTTTTACCCCATCGCTCTAAAGCCCTGGACTCCCTTTCAGAGGGGAGTGGATTTTTTGAAGTGGCAGCTGCAACCCCTTTAGGGCCCTGGGAAATAGTTTCTGGATCAGCAGAGTGGGCCTTGTAAAGGAAAAGATGCGATTCCGGGACCCTGTAGTACCTATCGGGTTTGGCAGGAGCCGGAGGGAGTGTGTCAGGGGTTGTGCTAGACTCAGAGTACACATCATCAATGACATTCAAAACAGGGGGGATAGCCAAAGGTCTATGCTGAGGCAAATGCAAGAAGGTCCTTAACCTCTTCCTAGAATCAGAGTATTCCTGGCCCTGCCCATTGGAAATGCTCTCTCATAGTGTGCAGAGTTTCCCCAAAGGACAGCTCTTCAGGAGGGGAGGCCGAAGGGATAGATTCCTCTGCATCAGAATCCTCGTAGGCCGAAAAAGCCTCCTCCTGGTAGTCCGGGAGGGTAGAGCCATCAGAGGCCTCATCTGAGGAGTGGGGATCAGAGGGCTCAACCCTGGGCCTTTTTTCTGTAGGAGGTTGAGAGCCCCTGTCCGGATGAGGCTGTGAGCCCCTAATTAATGAAATAAGGTCCCCTGCTAGACTAAGGATCTGAGAACCTGTAGTGGGTCCCTGAGGGATAACCCTGGGAGGCAAAGGTTTTGACTGTTTAGCAGCTTTAGCCCTAGAGAATGCCTTTATGGACATGGATGCAGGAGGCCAGGCTGCACCACGTGCTGGTGTAGTTTTGCCTAGAGGAATGGTGTCAGGAGGTTCCAGGACACCAGTTTCTAATGGAGATTCAATAACCGATACAGTAAGGGCCTCGGGGGCCGAGGTTGTTGGTTGTACGGTTTCGGGGGTCGGAAGTACCAAGGACTCGAGACAGAGACACTCGCGGTAGGCCTGGCCGTGGTTTCAGCCGAAACCGCGGCCCGCGTGTGTCGGTCCTTGTCCTTCCGTTTCTTTGTTAAATGTGAAGTTGGAGTCTCCGACGGCATATTGTAAGCAAAACTAGCCCCAAAAAATTCCTCTGCAAACTCCGCCCGACGTCTAAGAGTGCGTCGGTTGAAGGAAGCACAGGCTGAACAGGCCGAGACGTCGTGGTCTGGGCCTAGGCAGGGGAGGCAGTAAGAGTGGAAATCTTTATGAGGTATTTGTTTCCCACAAGTTAAGCAATTATTAATTTTACCTGACATCGGCTGAGGCAAGAAAGAGTTTCCAATGGGGTAATTAGCTTTTGAAGTCTTCGGTTTAGCTGAATTACAGGAGCTGGCCGACTGGCACTTGCGAACTGCTTCTGCTTCGGGCACCACGCGGCAAGAAAGACTGAGGAAGATGGCGTCGGCTGACGTTTTTATACCCCAGGCGCTCTGACGTTGGGGAAAGGGCGACATCAGCCGACGCCGGACCCAGACTTTGGAATCCGGCCGACCTAAGGGCTGCCTGAGGCAGGACAAATCATATGTGATGACTGCAGATGCATCCTTGAAGGACATTGGTGGATGCCATAAAACCCAGAGCTCTCAAAAATTCCTTGGCTGTCATGGAGAACAGATGAAGATGACTTTGAAAGAAGGAAATGAGAATTAAGGCCTTTGGATTAGGTAGGGACACTAGATAGGCATCATCTGAATCCTGCATCCCAGAAAGAGCTGATCCCATGAGGAAGAAATTTACTGTGAACCCCAGGCTCTAAAGAAGAGAATGACAAACTGAAGATTCTGTACAGGATCTCCGCAGAAGAGGCCTGAATCAGCAGGTTGTCTAAGTAAGGAAATATCTGGATCCCCTGAAGACTGTAAAAAGCAATCATAGGAGCGAGGCATTTGTGAATCCCCTTGGGGCAGTAAAAAAGCCAAAGGGCCTAGCAGAGAACTGAAAATGCCAGGAAGCAACAGAGAAGCGCAAAGGCTTTCTGAAGACAGGATGGATTGGAATATGAAGATAAGCATCCTTGAGATCCAGAGACATCATAGACCTGAGGAAACGGTTTCTCAAAGGACAGCATCTGAAAGGTGGGTACCTTCAGTAAACTGTTTATGAGATAGGTCTTGAATTGGTCTCCAAGTATCCTCTTTCCTTGGCACTAGAAACATTCTTGAGTAAAACCTCTTCCTCCTTTGAGACATAGGAACCTCCTGAACAACACCCAGAGTTACAAGGTCTTGACAAACCTCTGGGAAAAATGGAACTTGTTCCCGAGGAGGCCGAGGAATACCCAGGAAAGGGGAATGGGATTTCCACATCATGACATACTCCTGACAAATGGACAGAACCCAAGAATCCTGAATAATCTGAAGCCAAACAGGAAGAGAAACAAAGAGGAAGGCAGCCATGAAGAGATGGATAGTCATACAGCACGTGGTTTGTCAGGAAGGGAAGGCTTCTAAATCACTAAAGTCCGCAGGAGGAGACCACTTGCCATTCTTTTTACCCTTACTAGGAGGGTGAGATTGCCTATGAACAAAGGCTGACTTGTTGGGGGTAATTTTCTTTGAAACTTAAGCACAGGAGAAACAAACATGTTTAAGCTCTTGTAAGGCCTTCCGCTTATCTTGAAGCAACTTAAACCAGCAGCTGCTTCCCCAAACAAAAGTTTATTATTCAGAGGAGCATCCATCAACTTAGCCTTAATATCATCAGGTAATGGTTGATACCCAAGCCAAGAAAACCTCATTACTGAAGCACCAGTCCTAGAACAGGCATCTGCTGATCATAACTACATTTGATCAAATGACAAACCATTTGAGAGGAAGTCCTAAGCAAAGAAAGAACAGAAGTTTTACCCTCAGTCTGGTAGATCAAAAATAAGCCAAAAGGCCTGAGAAAGAAGAGGCAACACTTACCTAGACATATGGGTCTGACAATTAGCAGCCCTAAAAGCTAGGATAGCAGAAGTGTAAACATTCTTACCCAGCCTTTCCATGGCTCTGCTAACATTTTCAGAAGGCAGTAACCTGGGTGAAGGAAGCAATTGAGAATGCTTGTCAGAGTTACAGACACTGCAGAGGGGTCAGCAGCAGGCAATTTGTACAAAAAAATTACAATCCTCAGGCACCCTATCAGGCTTCTTAGAAGCAGGGGGCAGAGACTCAGCAGCTTTAGATGCATTAGAAAAGGCATCCAACAAAGCAGTCAAAACAGGAGGGATAGCAGGAGGTTTCACTGATTCCATATGCAACAACTCATAGTACTTCTTATGGATTTCAGAGACCTGAGCACAATCCCATTTAAAAAATTCCATCATCCTAGTGATTGTGTCCCCAAATGAAAATTTCTTCAAAGGGAGTATCAGGTCTATTAGATTCCTCCCCCTCAGACCTGCAGTCCAAAGGAGAAGGAATTTGAGTAAATGATGTCAGGGATTCCTCATCACAATACGACTCCTTCAGTGGAATCATGTTCCCTGGGCCTTTTAAATGCAGTAGAGGACACAGGAAAAGCAGGAACAGAAACCCCTTGAGGTGGTTTTAATAACATTAAAGCATTAAACAACCCATGAGTAAATGCCTGCCACTCACTTTGTGGATCCCTAGGAGAAGAAGAAACGTGTTTATTTTTTGCTTCGTCTTTAAGGGAATGTCTGCCCTATAAAACTTAGAAGGCTCTGACCCATGATGGGATTCAATAACCGTAGTAGGAACTCTTCCAATAAACATAGTAGGAACTTCTTCCTTAACTCGAGTCTGAAGAACACTTCTAGGCCCCTCGGAAATAACCGTGGTTCCCCCGAAAATCTGAAACTGACGCCTGCAAAGCCTCATCGGATGTGCTGCCAGCCGGATCCTTGCTGGTCTCCAACCTGGTCGCTGCAAAGGAATTCAACAATACAGCTGGGCAAGACTCCGGGTTCTCACTGGCCTCTGGAGAAACATCTGACACAGGCTGGGAAGTGACGTAGGCATTCAGACCAATGATCTCGAGATGCGTTCGGACTGGCAGCAAAGTCGTCCCGAGGATGGTAAGTGAGGATGTCACTTATGTCCTACACAATGCAAGGAGCATACGTGTGACATGTAGCATACCTTAAAGCAACAGCACGCTTTGGTATGCTGGCCGACATCAGGCTTCCACAGCAGAGAATCCCATAAGTTAAGAACACTAACAGTGAATGTAAGAACATCATCCTTTTCACAACGTCAAAGGCAGAAGCTGAAGTAAGCATCCCAAAGCCAGCAAACCTAGGATCTGAAGACTCCCAAGATGCACTAGGCCAAGCGGCCGCTCCAGCCTGTCCCAACACCGAGACCAGAGCTACAGTATCCAGAGCAGAGTCCCAAGTAGGAGGGATGAGCCCAAAACAGGGATTGTTGAACATGACCTGGATACTCCTGCCCTGATATCTCAGCTCCGGGGTCTATGAAACCAAGTTAGGGGATCAGCACCAAAATCGGCCACACCGTCGGATACAACCCAAAGGGAGGAAAGGTAACTAACTTCGATGACCACAGAGCTAACAGGCCCAAGGAAAAAAACAGTGTAAGAGATAAAGCCACTTATGGCTTAGGTTGAGGGCCAGAAGCTGAAATGACAAGTCCTAATTGCATCCGCACCTGTAAAAATGACAATCAACTGTTCCAACTCCATGGGTCCTCAACTCTTGACCAAGCTGATGAACCCAGTGAAGGAGGCTTGGAGACTTGCCTGTTGGACAGGGGCTCCAGCAACAGGACTTGAACCAGAGAAGTGCAGATCCACAGTGGAGACAGGGATGACTCTGGCAGGGACAACATCAGGGTAGACAGGGGGAAATGTGTAAAGGTTCTTACTGAAGAAGCACCCTTAGATAGGAATACTGATAATGGGAGATGCAGGCTTCCCTGCAATCTGCACCAAACACAACCAGCTCTGAGTCAAAGTCAAAGCCACTGGGGGAGCCGAAGGTCTTGGGACCTTTGGATCCAATGTAGCAGAAGGAGAGGAGGGAGCCAAACACTTCTGGTTCCTCTTAGCTGGCCCTTGGAGTCCTTGGAGACCATGACCCTGATCAGATTTCTCCCACTTACTGGAGGAGGCCAAAGAAGAATTGGCAGCTGGAAGATGTCCTTTCAGAGCTAGCTTGGCCCTCCTCTTATTAACAGTGTGACGCTCGTGCACTGGCGCAGCAATCAAGGAGCCTCAATCCTCACCAGTAACACCAGTGAGGGGCATCCATATACGGAAACTGTACTGTGTGCATTTATCTTTCCCTATATGGACATATCATATGCTTGCAAATCTAGGCTCTGTCTTAGCAACTTGGCATTTTGCTGGCTGGCTCTGTTTAACCATGTTAGGGGACTGTGATCTGTAACTACAGTGAATTTTCTTCCATACAGATAAGGCTGAAGTTTCTGTAGTGCCCACACTATGGCTAGACATTACTTTTCTACAGCTGCATAGCATTCCGCCCTAGGTTGGAGCCTACAAGTGAGATAAACCACTGGGTGCTCTTCTCCCTCTGAAGAAATCTGACTAAGTACAACCCCCATCCCATGGTTCAAAGCACCCACTTGCACAACAAATTCTTTGTTGTAATCTGGACTAGCTAACTCAGGGGGTCCTACCAAAGCTTCCTTAAAATGCCTGCTCATATGCTGGGGTCCAGACTACCTTATCTGGCCTGTTGTTCGTTGTCAGGTCTGTGATAGGAGCAGCTATGGTACTATAACTGGGGACGAACTATCTGAAGTACCCTGCTGTCCCCAAGAATGCTCTCACCTGCTTTTTGGTAACAGGTGCAGGCCATGCCTGAATGGCTTCTACTTTGGCAGATTACGATCTTACCACTCTCCACTCTATGCCCCAGGTAGAAGACCTCTGCCATACCCACCTGACATTTGCTGGACTTAATGGTCAACTCTGCCCTCTGTAATCTGCCCGGCACCTCCCAGACATGTTGAAGGTGCTCTTGCCAGGAATGGCTGTAGATGGCAATATCATCTAGATAAGCAAGGGAAACCCTTCCTGCTCCAGCCTCTAGAAAGTCATTTGGGGCATTTTTCATCCCAAAGGGCATCTTTGTGAACTCATACAAGCCAAAATGAATCACAAAGGCTGACCTCTCTCTAGCACTGGGAGTCAAGGGCACCTGCCAGTAACCCTTGGAAAGATCAACGGTGGTAAGATACTTAGCCCCACCCAGCTGCTCTATGGCCTCATCTGTCCTAGGCATGGGATAAGCATCTGACTCTGTGTGACTATTTTATTTCCTGCAGTCCACACAGAACCTGGTGCTGCCATCCTTCTTTGGCACCAGTACTACTGGGGAGGCCCAGGGACTGTTGGACTCTTGAATCACCCCTAGTTCCAACATTTCTTGCATCTCCTCCCTCAGAGTCTGTTTGACTCTCTCAGGCACCTTATAAGGGGCCTGCCTAATAGGCCTTTGCGGTCCTGTATCCACCTGGTGCAGAACCAGGTGGGAGAAAGTACAGTTTTGTACCTACCATAAATGTAGATGTTCGAAGATCCACATTGCTGCAGTCCTTACACTTGGGTAGTCCGCTGTCCTCAGTCGGCCCGAATATCAAAGTATAAGGCTGACGTCGGTCAGGGCGCATTTGACTGACGTCAGGACGTCAGGGTACAAATGCGCATGACCGGCGTCATATCCTCAGTCTTTTCTTGCCCCAGATGTCAGAAGACCCTAAAAATAAAGGTCAAAACCAAAAGACAGCAAACAACCAACCAACCACCCTTGCACTAACTATGTACAATATATACAATATACACAAAATGTACAACCCAACCCACACAACCACCTCTAACTACAGAGGGGAAGGAGGGAGGGTAAATTGGACTGCAGCAATGTGGATCTTCGAACATCTACATTTATGGTAGGTACAAAACTGTACTATGTTCTTCATCTCACATTGCTGCAGTCCTTACACTTGGGTAGAATCCCAAAGCAGAGTTAAGGGAGGATGGCTAACTACAAGGAAGCGGGAGCTGCCAAAATGCCCTGCAAAACAGCAGTGGCAAAACCAGCCCTGGACTTAGAGTAAAGTGGCAGGTGATAATGCTTAGAGAAAGTATGCACAGAACTCCAAGTAGCTGCTTCCAAAATATCCTTGGTTGCCACTCCCCTCAAAAAAGCTGTTGAAGTGGCAGTAGCCCTAGTGGAATGAGGCCTAATCCCTGCTGGAATCTCCTTGCCATGATGGGAATAACAGAAAGCAATGCAAAACCCAATCCACTTAGAAATAGTTTGTTTTGATACAGGCTTGCCCTGAGAACTCAAAGCAAAAGAAACAAACAACTGCTGAGACTGCCTGAAACCTTTAGTTCTGTCCAAATAATAATGCAACTGCCTGTGGACATCTAAAGTGTGCAAAATCCTTTCCCCTTTATTTTGGGGATTTGCATAAAAAGTAGGCAAATGAATAGTTTGGTTTAAAGCCACACTAGAAACCACCTTAGGCATAAAGGAAGGATTAGTACGTAATGATACCCTATCCTTATGGAAAATCAAGAAAGGCTCAACCGCCATAAGGGCCTGTAATTCAGAAACCCTTCTTGCAGAGGTAATGGCCAACAAAAAAGCAGTCTTCCATGATAAATATTTCAACTCAGCAGTAGCTGCAGGCTCAAAAGGTTGTAGAGTGAGTTTCTCCAACACAAAATTGAGATCCCAAGCAGGAGTAGGAGCTCTTCGTGGGGGTCTTATATTCTTTGCTCCTTTAAGAAATTGCTTGAACAAAGGATGAGAAAACAATGGTGGGTTGCAATCATAGTGAGCTGAAATTGCTGCAGCATGAACTTTAATAGAAGAGAAAGACAAACCTTTGTCTAGCAACTCAGTAAGATATTGAAGAGCCACACACAAATTAGTCTCAGAAACATCAAAATCTTTTGCTGCACTCCAAAACAAAAATCTCTTCCATTTGTCTGCATACACTTTCCTTGTACTAGGCCTCCTAGCTTCCAAAATAACATTTAAAACTTGCTGAGGAAGTGGAGGGCCACTATGGTTCAAAACAGAATATGCCAGGCTGTTAGGTGCAGAGAGTGAAGCTTGACATTCAGCAAATGGCCGTCCTCCTGCGACAACAGGTGTGGAATCGAAGGCAAAGGCCATGGAGGCATCCGTACCAGACTTCTCAGTAATGGGTACCAGTGTTGTCGAGGCCAATCCAGAGCTATTAAAATCATCCTTGGCTTGTCCTGTCTGACCTTTAGAAGTACCTGTAGGAGGAGAGGCAGAGGTGGAAAGGCATACACATGAAGATTGCTCCAATTGAAAGAAAGAGCATCCACTCTCCAAGCTGTGGGATGAAACCTTTTTGTGCAAAACTTTGGCAGCTGATGGTTTAGTGGAGAAGCGAACAGATCTATGTCTGGAGTTCCCCATGACACTGTCAATTTCTGAAATACATGAGGATCCAATTTCCACTCGTGGGGATCCATAATTCGTCTGCTCAACACATCTGCTAAGGAGTTCTGTGCTCCTGGCAGAAACCTTGCCTGAAGATTGAGCTGTAAACTGAGAGCAGTCTCCCACAAAATCATTGCTTGCCTGCATAGAGGATAAGAATGTGTTCCCCTTGCTTGTTGATGTACCACATGACAGTTGTGTTGTCTGTTAGAATCAACACCTGCCCTGGAAGAAGTAATTCCTTGAAAGCAATTAATGCAAACTGGACTGCTAACATCTCCTTCATGTTGATATGTAGATGTTGTAGTCTGACAGGCCACTTGTTTTGTATCCACTTTCCATTTAGATGAGCTCCCCAAGCTTTGTCTGAGGCATCTGTCGTTAAAATCTGACTCGCCTCTGGCTGGGTCACAGAGAGTCCCTTGTTTAGGAGACATTCCTGAGCCCACCACAAAAATTCCTTTTGAATGCAAGGTATTATTTGAATGACAGTGTCCAGATCCTGGCAGTGCTGTGTCCATACATTTTTGAGATACCATTGTAGCTTCCTCATATGCAGTTTGGCATTGGGAAGTACCAGAATACAAGATGCCATGAACCCTAAGGCTTGAAGGACTGTCCTTGCAGTCAGCCCGGACTGATGAGATAGTTGATGGAAGTAAAGGGATAGACTTTTTTGTTTGTCCGGGGTTAAAAAGGCCATCTGGGATGCTGTATTCAGTCTCACACCCAGAAAGCACATGTCTTGAGAGGGTACTAGACTGGACTTTATTTCGTTCACAGAATACCCTAGGCATCTTAGCACTGCTATCACATATTCCAAATGATGAAGAAGCTCTTCTCTTCCTTGAGCCAGAATTAGGCAGTCGTCCAAATAAGGATAGATCTGTATTCCTCTTAGTCTGAAGAAAGCTATCACTGGAGCCAGAATTTTCGTGAACACTCTGGGTGCAGTAGATAAGCCAAAGGGCAATGCAGAGAACTGATAGTGAGAAGTCCCAGCTCGAAAACGCAGATACTTTCTGCAACTTAGACTGATAGGAACATGAAGGTAAGCCTCCTTGAGATCTAAAGTTACCATCCAATGATCTTTGCCCAGCAGAGGTAAAAGCTGTTGCAACGTCAACATTTTGAACTTGGGAATGTCCAGATAAGTGTTGAGGATAGATAAATCCAAAATTGGTCTCCACGTGTTCCCCTTCTTTGGTACTAGGAACAGGCGAGAATAAAATCCTAGGCCCACTTCTGGCAGAGGGACCGGCTGTATGGCCCCTAGTCGGAGCAACAGAGAAACCTGTTTGTGAGCCTCTATTCTTTGTTGAGGAGGAACGTCTGGCATGCCTTTGAAAGGAGGCAAGGTATGGAAATAAAACCTGTAGCCGTGGTGTATGATATCCAATACCCATCTGTCCTGGGTAATAAAACTCCAATTTTCTTTGAAAAGTGCCAACCTTCCCCCCAAAGGTGCTGCCAGACGAGCAGGCTCTGGCAGCTGAAAAGGTAGGTCATTGGGTCTGCTTACGAAAGGACTGACCCCTGCCCTCACCTGAAGCCTGTGCAGGAGAACTCCCTGTTCTAGGCCTGAAAGAGCCCTGAGCTCTGCCCTTACCACGTCTAGATCTACCCCTAGACTGTGAATCATAAGAGGGATACGTCCACCCTTTAGTAGGCCAATTTCTACTAAACTTTGGAGGCTGGACCTGCAAAAAATCTTTAACAGTCTGCATAGACTTAGCCTTGTCTTCCATTTTCTTTAAAACTGTCTCAACAGGAGGACCAAACAACACGTCAGATTGTAAAGGAGCATCTAAAATCCTTGTTTTAACATGTTCAGACAAATTCTGATCCCTCAGCCAGGTGTGCCTGCGAAGAACTGACCCAGTGGCAGCCACCCTAGACGAGGCCTGTACAGCATCAAAACCACATTGCAAAGAATGCTTACCCACCTGTTCAGAAATATGCACTAAATCTTGCAACTCCTTACAATCAATACCTACTGCTAGAGCATCAACCTTAGATTTCAATTGTGAAAGGAGATAATTTTGGTATTTCAACATGTGAAACTGGCAATTCAGAGCCCTCATAGCAAGAGTGGAAGAAGTATAGACTTTCTTGCCCCATCTATCCAAGGCCCTAGCCTCCTTGTCTGCAGGAACCGGATTCTTAACAACAGAAGCCTTAACACCTTTAGGCCCATGGCTAACAGTTTCTGGGTCTGCCCTAGGACTCTTAAAAAGATACTTATGAGCTTCAGGCACCCTGTAATACCTATCCGGCTTAACAGGAGCAGGAGGCAAAGAATCAGGATTAAGAGAAGCTTCCATAAAAACATCTTCCACTACATCCAAAACAGGAGGTATAGCCAAAGGCCTATGCTGGGGTAACAACAGAAATTCCCTAAGCCTTTTTCTGGAATCCGAGAAGTCTTGACCTTCCCACTTAAAATGCTCCCTCATGGAATGAAGAGTTTCTGAAAAAGAAAAATCCTCAGGAGGAGTAGCAGAAGGAGTAGAATCATCCACATCAGAATCAGAATAAGGAGAGTACTCCTGCAAGTCTTCAGCCGAAGACTCTGAAACATCTGAAGCTTGCTCAAAACCCCCCAGCTCAGGCTCCACCCTAGGCCTCTTATCAGGAGGGGGCATAGAACCCCTAATCAAAGTAATCAAATCTTCTGCCATTTTAAGCATATGTTTCTTGGGCACAGTACCTGAAGAGCTAGGGGTAACACTAACTGAAGCTAAACCTGGCCTGCCCCTGGGGGAAGCCTTTGAAATAGGAGAGGGCCTAGCCACCTTAGGAAGGGAGGGGAGTATAGTAACATGAGAAGCCCCCTCAGCCTGACTAGTCTCCTGAGAGGCCACATCTTGTAATAACAAGGTCTCCCCCTGGGAACACAAAGAAACCTCTGGTGGAGCCACCGGCTCCACCGACACCTCTAAAGAACCGGCGTCTGGTACAGACGGTTCTTCTAGTCTAGGCTTAACTGCCTTGTCCTTGCGCTTCTTTGAAGAAGCGGGCGTCGGAACATCCGACGGCATTTTATAGTTACACCGCTTCCCAAAGACTAACCTCGCACAATCCAACCTTCTCTTTATAGTGCGTTTATTAAATCTAGCACAAGAGCAACAGCCAACAACGTCGTGCTCAGGCCCTAAGCAAGGAATACACAAAGTATGATAATCTTTATGCGGTATCTGTTTCCCACAAGAAATGCAATTATTAACTTTTTCTGACATCCGGTAAATGACTGAGGCAAGAAAAAACTAAAATATTCCCCAACGGGGTACTTAGCCAACTTTGAACTCGGTCTGAAACTTCTAAATCGAAAAATCTCAGAACGCCAACCGGCACTTGCAACACTGCTTCTGCATCGGACCATGCGGCAAAAAAGACTGAGGATATGACGCCGGTCATGCGCATTTGTACTCTGACTTCCTGACGTCAGTCAAATGCGCCCTGACCGACGTCAGCCTTATACTTTGATATTCGGGCCGACTGAGGACAGCGGACTACCCAAGTGTAAGGACTGCAGCAATGTGAGATGAAGAACATCCCTGGTTTCCCAGTGAACATGTCCCCAAACACCTGTAACACCGCTCAGATTTCTCGAACCAGGGTAGGGGATAGCTGCTGGGACAGTGCTACCCCTTCCACTGAGATGTCAGTCCGAGCCTCATGGAGGAGGTCAGTCACCAGATCTCACTCAGACTCCTGCAATCCGCTGCAAATGCTCAGCACAAGGGGCCCCCCTACCATGGTAAGGTTTCATCATGTTAACATGGTATAATTTGTGCTCCTGCCTAGGAGTTCTACCATGTAGGTAACATCACTTGCCTCTCTTACCACCTTGTAGGGACCCTCCCAAACTGGTTGTACAGGAATGAGAACCATTACCTGCTGCCCTACAGAATACTCTCTAGCTCAAGCATTCTTGTCATACCATACCTTTTTCTGTTGTTGGGGTTCTGCCAGGTTCTCCTGGGCCAGGCCCATGAGTTCCTTGAGCCTTGTCCTGAGGTTTAGGACATATGCCACAACAGACTTTTTGTGAGGTTCACATTCACCTTCCCACTCATCACGAATTAAATCTAGAGGTCCCCTCACCCTATGCCCATACAGCAACTCAAAGGATGAAAAACCTGTGGATTCCTGGGGAAACTCTCTGTAAGCAAACAGATGGGGCAAATATTTGTCCCACTCCCTCTTAAACTTGTCTATAAATGCGCGCAGCATGGACTTCATTGAAGAATTTAAACTCTCAACAAGACCATTAAGTCTGGGGATGGTAGGAGGTGGTCTTCAGGTGCTTCACCCCATAGTACTTCCACAGACAGGCCAGCAGGTCTGACATGAAACTGGCACCTCTGTCAGTCAGTATTTCTTTTGGGAAATCTACCCTGCTGAAAATCTCTAAAGCATTTACCACCATTTCTGCCTCAATGGAGGACAAAGCCACTGCCTCAGGGTATCGTGTAGCATAATCCACTACCACTAGGATATACTTTTTCCCTGTGGAACTTGGGATACTCAGAGGCCCCACAATATCCTTAGCTACCCTCTGAAGTGGCTCCTCAATCACAGGCAAAGGCATCAAAGGAGCTTTCACCTTGTCTCCTGCCTTGCCTACGTTTTTGGCAATGCTCACAGGTCCTGCAGCACCCTGTTACATCTCCGGAAATTCCAGGCCAAAAGAAGTTCTGCATAATATATCTCTTTGTATGTTTTATTCTAACATGACCTGCAAAGGGAATATCATGGACTATGGCTAGAAGCGCCAGATGGTAGGCTCTAGGCACTACCAACTACTGTACCCTCTCAACTTCTAGCCTTCCCTCAGGGGTCCCACTCTATACAGTAACCCTTTGTCCCAGTATACAGATTCCCCCTTCCCTTGAGAAAAAGATGCCTCATTAGCTACCTGCCTTAGGCCTTGCAATGTAGGGTCTGAGAGCTGAGCCTGTCTCAACTCTCTCTGTAACCATTCCCAGCACCCCTGCACAGGAAGTCTGGCATCCCCTGGTGGTGCCTTACTGTCAAGCCTGGGTACTACTACTCAACTCTACCTTTGCAGTCACTCTGTCAAAGGGAACATCAGTACCCACAAGAAGCTATGGCTCACATTCAGTCTCACTGCTACAGAATAGCTCCCTCCCTGAAGTAACCACCTCACCAGTCCTGGCTGCAAGTATGCAGTCTGTCTGGGTCTCCCCCAGGCTACCAGACCTACATGCTTGTCTCCTAGCCTGAATGCATGTAACTGCATAAGCACATGGTACTGCCTCATCCAAATCCTTCCCTATCAGGACATCTGCAGGATGGTAGTTCGGTATCCCTCTTGTCTCAAGGCAACCTACTATTGGCATTTTGTCTTCCCCACTTACTGGCTCCCTCACCTTTTATTTCCTACCTTGCCTCCGTGGACATCTGTATGCCACATGGTCCCACTGGTTGCATTCAAAACATTTAATACTAGGTCCAGGGCGTATACCTGGCAGATTCTGTTGGGGATGTTTGTGCTGCCCACCATGGGTTCCTTTAGACCCCTGAGCTGTACTGGGGGTCCCTTTCCTGTGCAGGGATTGCCTGCATGCTAGGTATAGGTCTCCCTTCTTCCCCAACTCATCTGAAGTAGCACATTGTCTATCAGCTAACCAGATCCTCAGTCAAAGTGCCCCTGCCAGCCCTTCAACAGTGGTGACCCGACACCCACTCACTCAACTATGAAAATAAGTGCTCAGTTCAGCAACATTCACACACACTTTCATCTGCCTTGCTTCTATGCCCATGAAACTTTTTCCTGTACGTTTCGAGTATTAACTTAAAAATTCTAACAATCAGTTCTTAACAGTGGTATAATCAAAACATTCCTGATCAGATATTTTAGACAACACAGTTACAGCTTTACCATGGAGTAAGGGGGTCAGGGACCGTACCACGAACCTTTGGTCAACATCGCACTGTTTACACACCCTCTCAAACATATGAATGAAAACTGTCAAAATTATCCCCCTCTGTAAACTGCGGAAGAAATTTACTGACCTTTTGTACTTCTGGGGTCTGGTCACTCCCTTCCCCATTACCCCCATGACTCTGGCGAAGAATCAGCATCTCCTTTTCATGCTGCCTCTGCCTTTCCCTCAGCTTCCAGGTGTAGCAGTTTCTCATTCTCCTCAGTCTCTAGACGCCTCAGCCTCTCAGCTGCTTCTATTTCCAGATGCCTGACCTCTAACTCAAGTCTCTTTAGCTCCAGATGGATTTTTAAGTCCTCTGAAGAAAGTTTGAGCTGTCCATTCTCTGAGTGTGGTACATCTCCACTGCCAGTCTGATCATCCTCCTGGTTGCTGTGTTCTGATGCAGCTGTGACCAAAGCTGCAATCATGTCTGCCTTAGTAAGGTTTCCATGCACCAGCCCCTAGCCTGGCACATCTCAGCCAGCTGGCTCCTTGTCAGCTTTCCGTACTCCTCTGCTGACATGCTTGCCTGCTCTTCCTGACTAACTAAGCTAACAAAAAAAATAAAACAGTTGTGATTTGAACTCTGAATGTTCACTGCGTGTCTGATTTAGAATACAAAAACACCTTCAGAAATCACTGTACACATGCTACAGGAATTCACACTACCCACACCACTACAAGCTAATTAGTATTTGCCAACCAATTAATATGTGGTGTGGATATCCCACCACTGCCACCAATTAACATGGGACACCCGTGCACTGGCCCAGCAATCAAGGAGCCCCAATCTTCACCACTAACACCAGTGAGGGGCATCCATATAGGGAAAGGAAAATAAATACACACATAGTAAAGTACAATTTCCCTTAAGAGCACACAGAGCTTACACTTAGTCTGGATCTGGTTTCCTCCCTTTCTCTCCAGATCCCCAATAAGACTCCCCACTGGCATAGCTACAGGGTCCAGATCTCAGCCTAGTGGGCAAGCTAAAATCTCCAGCACCCTCTCTGTCCAACCAGTGCTTCTTGTCCCTGCCCAAGTTGCTGACACACACACACTTTGAGATAAGAGTTATATACAACCACACAGACACTCCTGGGAAAGGCTGGCATAGGTTCTTCAGCTGTGCCCCTTTTACACAGACTATACGGTAGTACCACTTGCCACTACCCACTAATATTTATCAGCTACTAAAAGGCCCTTATGAAAGTGTGTCCAATTATACTGTGCAATATTATTATCCAAATGGTAAGTGCAACTGAACAGTTAAGGCTTATTGGACTGGTTTGGCCAGTATCACTATATACATGCAATGTACTCTAGAGCTTAAATTATCTCTATGCAAAAACTACAGTTGTGTACACTTACCATAAATGTAGATCTAGAGTAGCCTTATAGCTGGTCCTAATGCTGTATAATTCCCTCCACCCAACCATAGCTTTGGGAATCTACCCAAATGTGATGACTGCAACAGTGAAACACAAAGAACATAGTACAGTTGTGTATACTTACCATAAATGTAGATTTTCAAGTGTATGCACTGTTGCAGTCCTGGTTACCCTCCCCTCCAGCCCCCTATTTTTCTCTGGCTATAACTCTACTTTCTTTCACTATGCTTAAAAGCCCTTTTGGTGTATTTGCTTTTGGGACTGGAGGTATATTTTTTGTGTTTTTAATTTTATTTGCTCCCCATTTGGGGGCACCTGACATCTGGGGAAAGAAAAACTGATGTAATGGCGTCGGCTGCATGTTTTATACCCCTGACGACCAGACGTCATGGAAGAAGGGACAGCAACTGACGCAGGACCCAAGACTTTGTTAATCAGGCCGACTGAGGGCAACCTGCCAGCAGATTACCCCAAATGTAATGATCAACAGTGAAACTTGAAGAATACCACCCACAGCTGAAAGGTTTAAAACTAATAATAAATAATACTTCTCACTACACACGAGTTCAGAGATCACAGAGAAATACTTAATACAGTAGAAATGTTCTGACATCAACACAAAAAAAAAACTAATCTAAACTTCCTGGTTCCTAGCTATATCTGAGAAAAAATACAGTTCTAAAATAAACTTACATATAGAACACAGGTAGAGTGTTGGTGCATTGGATGTTCTCAAGACAAATGCTAAACTCCCTCATTCTTTCTGTCCTTAAATTGATAACACAGTACCACTGATTCATTTCAGATTACATCATTTCTTTCTGGTTCCCAGGCTAACAAACTCAGAGGTCAATAGCCCGTTTGATCTTGCAGCTGGGTCAGAAAGCCAGAGCAATAAAAGAAATTATACATGCAAACTCTAGTCTTAAAACAATAGCCAGACTTCCTTCATCCAGAAATCTCGGCTCAGTCCTGAGATCAAAGATAGTCATCAAATGCTTGACTGATCAACTTTCTTACAGCAGAATGCAATGCAGTGTTACATTTTTTCAGTTCAACATCCAATACAGTCTTTTCACATTCACGAGAACAAACCATGGCTTACATTAATATTTACAAATGACAGAATTATCTACAAAATTCTGTCTAGCTAGGCTGGCAGCATTCACCTATCTTCAATGGCATAAGTACTGAAACACTAACAGACAGAACAAGGCAAATCCAAATGGACAGTCCCAAAACAATAGACAAACTGGTTCTGTGCATCCTGGGAGAGGAGCTTCTGCACACACACTGCACATTTTTTTTTAAAACTCAGCCATCGTAAATCTACAAAACAGAAACAAACCATAACAAGAAGAAAACAAGGGATATATATCTACATAAACATACAACAAAATCCTAATCCACTAACTCTACAGATTAGCACTAGGCAGGAAAATCCCATTAACAACTGAACCTTAACCTAAAAAACAAAACTAACCTACTTTAACTACAAAGTACTACCACACTACAACACTACACTTAGCTAGCTACCAAAAATGACAACAGAGTAGAGGACCTAGAAAAGAACTAAGTTAAATTCTAGAAAAGGATACACCTTGGCAGGAGCAAATGACCATGCTGCTATCCAGGAATGGATGCAAATGAGATCGGAGGTAGTTCTGAGCAGCAAGGGATTATAGGTAGAGGAGGTGGAGATAGGCTGAAGCCTATGGAATGAGGGTGGTCTCAGATCTGATAACCCACAGGTCAAAACCAGGCAGAAAAGACAACAGCAGATCAAATTTTCGTTAGTTTAAGAAACTTTGTACAGCCTTTTGGAGAACTGAAGGTTGAGAATCAGGACAGTTATATGTAGCATTATGCAGCCTCTAAGGCTGGCACTATGGGGTAGAATGAGGAGTATCTACATGTAAAGAATAGTTGTGTAAAATCTTACCACAACTACAGATGTCCTTTTCTATATGCGGCAATATTCATCAAATTAGGGAGTTTGCCTCCAGCTGACTCGTATGTCCGGCCAGTATACAAAAGTCTAAATGCTACTGTAAGGTACGTGCAATGCCACACCATCTCGCGTAAGTCGGCCATAAAGAGACGTCTGGTATAAAGTGGACATCCGCACATACCAACCTCAGAACTGAATGCCGCCAAGCACCAGCCTGAGCCTAGGTAAGAAAACGTCACGAGGGACCAGGCAAGCATCAAGGGGAAGGCAGGGTAGGTAAGTAACACTGCAGCATATAAAAGAGAAGGACATCTATGGTGATGGTAAGATTTTACCAATTATTCTATGTCCTTCTATTCATATGCTGCAGTATTCATCACATTAGAGAGAATGCCAAAGCTCATACTTGGGGAAGACAGGGTGGAGGAGCAGAAGATTTTTTTCTACAAAACCATAACTCTGGCAAACTCCATCCTGGACCTGCAGATGACATCGAGTTTGAAATGTTTAGTGGGTACGAAGAGTACCGGCTAGCTGCCTTCAGGATAGAGCAAGTGTCCAGGCCTTTAAAAAAGGCCCCACAGGAAGTCACTGCTCTAGTAGAATGTGCTTTCACAGGAGAAGAAAGGCACTTACCATGGGTTGAATAACAGACAGAAATAGCTTTTGAAATCTAGGAAGAGATAGTCTGCTTGGAAACCGGCTGACCCAGGTCCCTTGGATGGTAGGACACCAACATATGTTAAAGATTTATGGATAGGTTTAGTTTTGTCCAGATAGTATCAGAGCTGTCTGTGCCCACCCAAAGTGTGTAGAATCCTCTCACTGGGGGTTTGAGGAGAAGGAAAAATGGTGGGAAGGTTGACAGACTGATTGAGGGATAAATCACTAACCGCCTTGGGCATAAAGGAGGGATTGGTACACAAAGATATCTCGTCTCTGTGGAAGACTGTGAAGGGGGAATCAGCTTGCAGCTCAGAGATGCTTCTGGCGGTGGTAATGGCTACAAGCATAACAGTTTTCCATGTGTAATGTTGCAGGGAAGAGGAATTTGCCGGCTCAAATGGGGCAGAGGTAAGTTAGTACAACACAAAACTGTGATACCAAAAAGGAACGGTCTTCCTTGGTGACCTAATATGAAGGATGCCTTTAAGGAACAGTTTAACTTCTAAACTAGAGGCTAAAGTAGGTGACAGACAGACAAGCTGAGATAGCTGAAAGGTGAGCTTTCACAATAGAAAAAGACAGGCCCACCCTTCATCAGTTCACACAGATAAGACAAAACCACCGGGATATATACTGACAGTGGTACAGATCCTTTTTGAGACACCAGATGGAAAATCTCTTCCATCTGGAAACTAAGGATTTCCTAGTAGCGGGTTTTCTGGCCTCCTGCAGAACTTGAAGCACATTCTTTAAAGGGAATTTAAAGGGAATTAAGACCCTATCACCCACTGAGTCAGATTAGTGTTGACAGCTGTGTATGTACTACAGCTCCTTTATCCTGTGTGAGTAGGTCCATCTTGTGGGAGTAACTTGTGGTGATTGCCCCTGGCTAAATGCAGGAGAAGAGGGAATCAGTGCTGTCTTGGCCAAAAGGGAGTCACCAGCAAGATTTTTGCTTGATCCCGCTGAATCTTCAGAAGTATCTTTTGGAGAAGAGGGAAGGCAGGGAATGCATAGAGAAACAACCCCATTCCAAGAGATTGATAAAGTGTCCACTATCCAGGCCAAGAGATGAGCAACCCTGGCACAAAAATTTGGGAAGTGTCTGTTCATGGGGAAGGCAGCAAAGAGATCCACCAAAGTGTTAACCAATGATGGACCAGGTCCAGAAACACAACCCTGTAAAACATCTATTCGTAAGCTTGGGTCGTGGACCTACTTAATGAGTTTGCCACAACATTCTGAGCTGAAGGAACAAAAACACCTGAAATATATCCCACAACAAGTTACCTCAGATACCTCGTTGTAAGCTAACCCAGCTTAACAGAAAGACAACAGAATTGTAAAAACAGAATCCACCTCTAAGGAGAAGAAGGAGACCTACATCCTGAAACAAGAAATATGCCTAATAGCATATAGCTAAGAAAACATGGAACGTATGGTAAGAACATAACTCTATATGTTAAGTTGTCCCTAGCACCTTGTCCCGTGGCCCCGGTTAAGACAGACTCCTGAGAACAAAACAAACAAAAATTAGCTGCCTAGAAGCTAAATCCAACAACTAAATGGGAAATAAAAGTGTGAGGGTATCAATAAGAAGGGCAAAGTCTGGAAGGCTAAAGAAGGTTGCTTAGGCTTAGAAGTGGAATGGTGGCTTGGTAGGTATTTTTGGTGTCTAATCTAATCAGCTAATCAGGATATAAAGGATAGATGTTAGGGATCTGGATGCCCCTAGACTGAGGAAGTCCCTTTCTTTGCTTTCCAGATAGACATTGAAATCTGATTTCTGATTTGATTCTTTGAATTCAAGTAGTACCTTAGTACCTTAATTGTAATTTGCAGTAACAGACAGTGTAATTTAGTTTTAAAAAACAACGATAGGAAAAAAAAAAGAGAGAGGATTTTGATGTTGGATTTGATGTTGAAAAAAACCACCTTAGGCAAAAGGACGGGTTAGTTAAGAACGGAAGGTCTGTCTGAATGGGAACACAAGGGAGAAGGAGAACTTCAAGTGAGTTCTAGTTCTGAAATTTTCTAGCTGATGTGAGTAGCCCCCAGAAGAGTTTTCCATGATAATATGAAGCTGCAACATGAATGAAGCTGCAGAAAAGAAAGAAGAAAGAAAGAAGCAGGAACTAGAGGTAGAGGGAGAGGAAGGGACAGGAGGTCTGAGAAGGGTCTGAGAAAAAAAACTTTCAAAAAAAGCTTTTTGGTTTGTTTGTGGGACATTAGGGCGGAAGAAATATGGAAAGAAGAAGCAATTGAACCTTAAGAGTAGATGGAGATGAGAGACCATGATGGAACCTGCAGAGAAGAAAATCAAGGAAATCAAGGACTAGTTGAGATGGAAGCGTGAAAGGATCTATGTCCTTTCCTTGTATGAAAAGCGCCGTTCTTACTCAAATAAATCTAATCTTGGAAGATTTATAGGGAAGCTATCAAAATATCTCTAACAGAGTGAGATAATTGAGGAAGCCTGGCTGGTTTGGAAGTGGAGGAACCAAGCAGTGAGGTTGTTTGTTGATGTACCACACCACAGACATATTGTCTGTCTGGATTGCAGTTGCTCCCCAAGGAGGAAGAGAGAGTTGCTTGGCTTACAGCGCTAAAAGCTCATCTCCAGAACATTTATGTGCAAGTGGCATGCCCTGGACTGTCCTGCATGCCCCTGACCCACCCAGATAGATCAGCGTCCCGATGTCCTGCGGAGGAGTGGCCCCCACCATCCAGGAGGTGATGGAATGACAGGAGGAGCAACCACATCAGATGCTGACATGGATTGCTTTTTTGCACGTGTGTAAGACATGGTGAGAGACATATGACCATTGATGTAAAAGAGCAGAAAAAGCATATTACCGAAGTGCAATGGAAGGATGGAAGGTCAATGGAAGGAGGGGCATGATTCCCAACACCTGTCCAACCTGACCTTTTAGCTTGGCTGTTGTTGTTGTTACCAAGTTGAAGGAATGATTTGAAATTTCTTTTTGCTGTTGTTGGTTGCTTTGGATTGACAGTAATGTCTGACCTAAATGGGTTTAGGTATCAGTATGACAGTAACAAATGATGACAAACAGACTTTTTTATTGAGATACAGATTTTTTGTTTTTGACAGGCGAACCCTCTTTGATCTGGCCATCAGAAGTCTGGTGGGCCGGGGAGGGAGCCATGCCAAGGAGCCAAATATGGAAACACCTGGATGTCTTGTCAGGGTGAGAAGCTACCACTGCCATGCATTTTGGTAAACACCGGGGGCAGTGGTGAGAGGGGGGGCAGGGGGCTGAATTGAAAAATGACTGGTTGGCCTGAAGCGGAGGAATCTTCTGGGCGTCTGTTTCATTTTATTTTATGTCATAGTTCCTGAGTGAAGTGAAGGTCTAGCACATCAGTTTCCTTTTCCCAATATAGGGAAATGGATTGCAGCGTGACCATGCAGAAATCTTGTTTTTGTTGACCCGATCTCTGTTCAAGATAAGAGAGATTGTGGTCTCCAGTCCCTCCTTTTTTCTTTGAACTAAAAAAGAGTAGATGTAGAGATTGATCCTAGCTGGTCTGCTGGCACTGGCTGAATAGCTCTTTTTGCAGCAGTTTTTGAAATTCCAAAGCTGCTATATCCCTTGGGGATTTTTTTTGATTTTTTTGACTAAGAAGGGAAAGATAGAATAAACCGGAATGATGGACTGACTGTACCATTTTGTCTTGTCAAGGATAGCCAGGCTTCTGGGTACAGTGACAATCTCAACTTAACATCTTGGCTTTGTAAGGCTAACTCCTAGGTGTGTAGGGCTAGCCTGCATAAGAGGTAAGACTTAGTTCCTCCATTTGTTGACGTATCAGAGGACAGCGGAGTTGTCTGTGAACCACCTTAGCACCCCTGGAGTAAGCTTGGGTTTGAAGATTTTCAGGAGATAAATCAGGACCTTCATCTCTTTTATGCTAACATGTTCCTTTGACTAGGCTGCAGACCAGACATCCCTGCCCCTCCAGGACTGCAGAGTTGCACCCCATCCTGTGTATGAAGCATCCGCATACAATTCTAGAGGGGTGAAGGGTGGCTTGTAGGGGAGACCTGGATTTTTCTAGGCAAGGGAAAATCTGAATTCCCTGTAGTCTGCAATAAGCTATGACAGCAGCCAAGCATTTTGTGAAGACCCATGGTGCCGTAGAGAAACCAAAGGGCAAAGCACAGAACTGAAAATGTGAGGAAGCAACAGAAAAACAACCTCCTGAACAGAGGGTGAATATGGATGTGAAGGTGGGCATCTTTGATGTCTAAACATATGAATGCTTGGGTGCTTGGGGAAGAATACGGGGTAGAAGAGTGGGCAAAGTCGGCATCCAAAAGGAGGAACTTTTAGGAAGGTGTTTAAATGGGAAAGGTCCAGGATGGGTCTTAAAGAGCCATCCTTCCTGGGAACCAGAAACATCCTGGAGAATAATCCTTTTCCCAGTTGAGAGGAGGGGACCTCTTGAATCATTCCCTGGGAGAGAAGACCAGAAATGATTTGTGGGGAAAAAAATCCAAATGATCTTTTGGCTGTTGTGAGATACCTCTTGAAGGAGGGAAGAGTCTCCCAAGCCATGAAGTATTCTTTTTGGATGATTGACAGGACCCAAGAGTCCTTGGTGACCCGATTCCAAGCAGGGAAAGGGAGGGGGGAAAGAGAGAGGTGAAGGGACAGATGAATGGAAGGCCCTGAAGACATAGTCACAGGCTACCAGGTTTGGAGTGGGACTGAAAGGGCTATTTCTGAGAAGGTGTGGATGGAGTAGACTTTAAAGAAGTTTCCTGGGGCCTCTCAGCTTCAGAGGAAGCCATAACTGGTTTCCTAACAAAGGTAGACTTTGCTGGGTAGTTCCTCTGGAAGCTAGGAAAAGAAGAAACAAGGATATGTTTAGGTCTTAAGGCTCCTTGCCTTGTTTCCTGGAAGGATTTGAAAAGGTCTGCAGATGAGCTGCCAAATAAGGCTTTATATTGTCCAGAGGAGCATCAGGAAGGGGTTTGTAAACGGAGCCAAAAATATCTCCTCAGGACTGACTCAGAAGCCGCCACCCTGGCTGAGGCATCTGCAGCATCATAACTGTACTTGATAGATTAACCTGAACACAAGAGCGGAGGATGGAAGACAGTTTAAACTTGATAAGAGTGCAGGAGCTCTGAGAGGAGCTTTCCTGCATCTGATAGGAGAGCTAGAGAGCATTTGGCTATGTGGGTCTGATAACTGCCCTGAAGGCCAGAGTGGCAGAGGTGTAAATTTTTTTTCCCCAGTCTCTGCATTACTTTGCTCTCTTTATCAGAGGGCAGTAAAGAGGAAGAGGCCAGTAATTTGAAGCTGAGACTGATATAGTAGCTGGGTTTGCAGAAGGGGCTTGTAAAACCTATCAGGACGCTTGGGGGCAGGATGCTGAGAGTCCAGGCATTTAGATGCAGCTATAAAAGCATCCAAGAAGGTTGCCAGAACTGGGGAAATGGCAGAATGAGCAGTTAATTGTCTGCTGCATAAGCAAACTGCTTACAGATAAGAACTCATTAAAAATCCAATTCATAGAGCACATTATAACCCTATCAAAAGCCAATTCTAGGTAGGGGACAATAAAGGAACATTTCCTATGGATTTTTGGCTGCCTAAATATTGATGTTTCCAAAGCTCCATAAAGAAAAAACCTTACCTAGTAATCATCATCCCATCTCATTTCTTCAATTGAAGTTAAGAATTTCTGCCAAAGTCCTGGGAAATGGGGTTTCATTTCCTTCCACACATACATCCCCCAAAACAAGGTTTTATGAAAAATAGAACCAGAAGCTCAGACATGGTTAGGCTTTGGCTGAGTGTGCAAAGATTCTACTAGCACCATAACATTTGTAGCACTGCAGTTATAGCCAATTTCAAAAAAGGCTTTCAACACAGTAGAATGGGATTTTATATGGGAACTCTTGGCACATTTTAATTTCCCTGAAGCTTTTATACAGAAATATAATTACTTTATTTGGGATCAACAACCTATATAGTAACTGAAGGGGCTTCTTCCCCATCCAACAGCCTCCACTGAAGGATGCATCAAGGATGCCTCCATTCCTTTTGTTTTCTTTTAGTAACTTAGGTATATGAAATCTGAAACTTGAATGTCTGTCATCATTTTGTGAAGTGAGTTCTTACTTGTGTGCCAGAAAACAACAAATTTTATGTGAAAGAGACCAAAAATAGGAGGCAAAAATATGGACATTCTGCAAAAAATTGTACAGTTGTGAGGCATGGTGGGGTGGTTATACTTTTATTACTTATAATAAGTGATATTAATTTAGCTAAGGTGTTGCTCAGTAGAGGGGTTAGTCTTGGAATAGTTACTATAAGTTTTTGGCTTTGCTGGATCCCCATATTTAATTTTTATTTCAAGTAATACTGCCTTATGGTCAGATCTGACAAGCGAAGATATTAGATTGGGTCAGGAATATTGCCCCACCCCCCAACGTGTGTACACACACACACACTAATACACACACACACACACATATATATATATATATATATATATATATATATATATATATGCATACACACACACGCAAGATCATAAAAACATTTTCTATTAATACAGTACTTAACATTCAGGCAAAGGCTTATCTGGTAATCTACATGTCCTCCCCAGAAGATGTATTTCTTTCATCAAACTGGATCTGCTCATGCACATCCCCAGGCTGACTTTAGTAGAACTTCTAATACTCTCTTCTCTCATCTTCGCATACATGTCTCTTTTTCCTATCCCTCACCCATTTCAATCCCCATACCCTCTCGCCTCCTTCTCTCCCCACATCTTTCCTGGTATCCTCTATTTACAACACTCACATGGCTTGCTGCACACGGACAGAATAACATGTTCTACAAAGTGTAGTTACCTACATTTATTTATTGTGCAATAATTTTTACCAATAGTCCCACACTAATATGGCCTGTTTTTATTTCTTCAAATCTATGTTGTGATGTATTCCAAGAGTACTATGCCTAAATGATTGTGTTCTTTTATTCTAATGGTTTTTCATACTGTATTATACCTTTCTACATATTGCTGTTATTAACTTGTACTTGGGTTGGAGCTTTTCTCTCTGCGGGCCTCAACTAAAAATGAGCTACTAGCCCAGTCAGACCTCCCTGGTAAACAAATGTCAAATAAAATAAATAAATAAACCCACCCACACCACTGTATCATAACTACATAAGTTTTCCCAAATTTTATTCCTAGCAAAGACGCCTCATTCTTTTAAAAATGCACACCATCAGTTTTCACCACATCACCCAGATCCTTAATTTTATCTTTATTCAAGGTCTCATTTCCTTTACACATCCATTCATACAATTCACTTTACAGTTATTGACCATGTTGCTAGTGATGTTAATGGAGAAACAGAAGGGGAACTTGATTACAGGGAGTTAAAGTTGCAAATTTTGTTAAATGCTTGTAAAACTTGATTTCTGCATTAGTAACTGTATTTAGAGCACAACCTAGAGCTGTGTACTGAATTTCCTGTTTGCACTCATTTTTAAAATCGTTTTTTCCCTACTTTTCTGAGATTTAATAAAGTTCAGTTACAGGCTTGCTGTTCTTGAACTGTTAGTACATTTCTTGGGGGCCATTTTTTGCTTGGGCTAAAGGGAAGTCTCTCTGTTGATCAGTGGCAGTGAAAAACATTGAGCAGCCTGCCTGCCCCTGTGGGAGTGGTTACTGACTTGAAACTGTAGTTTATTGGCCATTTTGGGTCAATTCCAAACTCTTTCATCTTCCTTCTCTTAAAACCTGGTTGCCTCGTGGTTTTGGCGTCGTTTCAGGCTTGTTGGCTGTTGGTGAAGCACCCACCAAGAAGAGAAAACGCTGAGGGAAGAAAGGAGCCACTTTTGAGATTAAGTATTTTTCCTCTGTTTATTTGCTAAGTTTTTCTGCATAGCCGCCTATTTTGAGCATTTTCTGGCTTGTTAAACTTGATTTCTGCATTAGTTACTGTATTTAGAGCACAACCTAAAGCTGTTTACTGAATTTCCTGTTTGTACTTATTTTTAAAATCGTTTTTTTCTCAAAACTTGCATTTTATCTGTCTTCGGCCTAGCACTCTTGTGTGGGGTCATTTACTGCACTGTTATAACTTGTTGATACTTGTGAACCTGTGCTATCTCTGAAAAAAAAAAAAACAAAAAAAATCTTGCTTTTTTCCCCACTTTTCTGAGATTTAAAAAAGTTCAGTTACAGGCTTGCTGTTCTTGAACTGTTTGTAAGTTTCTTGGAGGCCATTTTTTGCTTGGGCTAAAGGGAAGTCTCTCTGTTGATCAGTGGCAGTGAAAAACATTGAGCAGCCTGCCTGCCCCTGTGGGAGTGGTTACTGACTTGAAACTGTAGTTTTATTGGCCATTTTGGTTCAATTCCAAACTCCATCTTCCTCTCTTAAAACCCTCTTTTGTGCGGTTTTGCGCATTTTTGTGCATAGCGCAACAGCGGGCAGCGCCGCCTAATTGGGTTTAAACTATTCGTGGCTCCACAAAGTCTGCTCTTCACTTTTTCCCTTAGAACCACTCTATCTCTCAATTTAAACACCATATTCTCATTATAAGGCTCTTCACTGGTCCAATTAAGTAATCCTACAAGTTAGCACTATTAAACCATAAGCACTACTTACTCTTGTACTGTCTACAATTACCCTGTCCTCTATTGGTCCGTCTTAAATTCAGTTTCCCTATATTAATCTAGCATGTCCAAAGGTCAGGCAATGGTTTCTTCTCCAGTCCAGCTGGTGAATCTGGGAATTTTGAGGCAATGTTACAACTATCTCATGTACACGGACAACCCTCTCCTCCTCCAAACAGGTTCAAATATATGAGAGAGATGCAACTATTTAGCCAAACTGGAGGCTGAGCTCTCATCTCAAAACTGGTGTAACCAGTCAGGAGGAGAAGGTAACCTCACACAACACAATTCCAGTATCACATAGTCCCACCACATCAGTGAACCAAACACATAAATACACAAAAACATACTCGGAGGCTCTAAATAAAAATCTACCTAAGCAACAGAGACCTCCAAAGCAGACATCCAAGCAAACGCTACCTCTAAACAAAACACGCACAACACATAGCCCACAAAGTCAGTGTGCCAAGCAGCCACAGCCCTTAAGGCTGAATAACACACCTGATACTCTTGTAATAGGTGACTCTATTGTCAGACACACTGACGTCCCGCTCACCAGGCTGAATAAAGAGAAGGTCACGGTGAGCTGCCTGTCGGGTGCTAGGATCTGCCACATAACGCAAGCACTCAGGTCACTCCAAATCAAATACAAATATGACTCAGTCATTGTACATACTGGTGTGAATGACCTGAGACGTACCTCCCTGGACTACATGAAGAGACAGAGGAGCTCTCTGATCATGTAGCCCAGGCTGGTATGACCCTGACCTTGAGCAGCATCTTACCCTCACCTAGAATGATGCCACAGTACAAAGACAAAATGATCGATTTTAACAATTGGCTAAAATTTTGGTGTCATTCAAAGGGGATCCAGTGTCTGTCAGCCTGGGATGACATGCTCGACAAGCCACGTTGCTTCGCTAGGGACGGCTTGCACCTGTCACCACTGGGCTTTCGGATATTGGCAAAGGCTCTTGCCACCCCCATAGTGCCTTTTTAGGCAAGGCTCAAAAGTCAAACCCACCCCCATAGACAGCACAAGGAACAAGAAACTAAGGGTAATGCTGCTTAATGCCAGAAGTCTTAACCTCAAGATGCATGCACTTGAAGCTCTCCTCAGTATGGAGAACATAGATATCTGTGCAGTGACAGAAACCTGGTTCAAGGCTCCAGAGAGCACCCCAGCACTACCAGGCTATACCTCATATCATGCTTTTCGGCCCCAAAACCCGGACCGAACCACAAAAGGAGGGGGAGTTTCCATATTTATCAAGGATATCCACACCTCCAGGTTAGTGGCATTGCACAAAGTATCTGAGACCATCCATGTGCAAGTAACAGTGGGCAAGACTGCTTTTCAGTTTATAGCATCCTACAGACCACCCTCTCAAAGTCAGGAATCCCACTCTGCTTTCTTGAAAATATTGGAGAACATGAAGATCTCTCCAAACACCATTATATTGGGTGACTTCAACTACCCAAACATTGACTGGGAGCACTACTCAAGCCCCAGCACCTTAGCCTAAAGGTTCCTGGAAATTATAAACTCAAATGCTATGAACTAGTCACCACTCCCACAAGAGGGGACAACATACTAGACCTGATCATTACCAACATGGGGACTCGATGCTCCACACCAGAAGTATATCCCTCATTGGTAAGATCAGACCATAAATTAATTTCACTGGATGTCCACATCCCTATCCCACCCCCAGCCCAGAAAACCACACTGAAAAACTTCTCAAAAGCGAACTTCTCACTTCTCAAAACCAAAGTGGAATCCTTCAAGGCCCCAGGGCCAGTGGAAACTACGGCCCAAACTGCAGAATCCTATATAAACGCATTCTACGGACATCTCCAGGAATGCATGGATCATGCTATCCCAAACAAAACCAAGACCCAATCATCCAAAGGCATGCGTCCAGTCTGGTGGACCCCAGCCATAAATAAACTGTACAACAGAATGAGGAAGCTACTACATGACAGAGCAAAATCCCTAATAGGGAAGGCATCTCTGATCAGTACTAACAAAAAATTACGATCCCTCATAAAATCCTCCAAGGCCAGCTTCGAGAGAAAAATTGCACAGGACACCAAAGACAATCATAAGGCTTTTTTCAGTTATGTTAGAAACCTGGGATGCAACTCCCACACTTGTTCTGAGTTGATTCTAAATGACAAAAAATACACTGAACCCACAGACATCACCAATATCCTGGCAGACAGGTTCAGTGCAAACTTCTCCACCCCCCCCCAAAAGAGCAAGTATCTATCCCAGCAGAGGGCTGCCTCCCAAACATCTCTGATGCTCAGGTGAAGGCTGCCCCCTCCAAAGCAAAAAACACTGCTTCCATGGGACCAAATGGCGTCCCAGGTTGAGTCCTACATGAACTCCAAGAGGAACTAATCCCTCAAATAAAACAGCTATACAATCTCAGCCTCACTACAGGATATGTGCCCACAGAATGGCGTACAGCAGCAGTGGTCCCACTCCACAAAGGTGGAGCCTCTACGGACCCTGGAAACTATCTCCCCATAAGCCTGACTTGCTTAGTCAGGAAGGCTATGGAGAGGATCATTATGGAGCTCATAAACAAAGACATTGGGGACCTACAGACACTAGATCCTACCCAGTTCAGCTTTGTCAAGGGCAGATCCTGCCTTTTGAACCTGGTTGACTTCTTCGAAACAGTCATCAAAGCCATAGATGAAGGGAAGGTAGTCCACACAGCCTATCTGGACCTTGCAAAGGCATTTGACACAATACCCCACTCGGGCATCATAGATAAGCTATCCAGCTTAAATATAAACCCCTATGTCACAAGATGGGTCGCAAACTGTCTCAAAGACAGAACCCACAGAGTGAGTTGCTGGAGCCATGTCAGACTCGAAACCAGTCACAAATGGCGTCCCACAGGGTTCTGTCCTGGGACCACTCTTGTTCGGTATATACTTTTCCGAGGTACAGGCAAACGTGGGAGGACTATGGCTCACCAAGTTCACAGACGACTGCAAACTGGGCACCATAATCGACTCTCCAGCTGACACAAACATCCTTCAAAAAGGTCTCACAGAGACAGATAACTGGTGCCAGCGCCATGGTTTAAAGCTAAATGCCAAAAAATGTATAGTCATACCCTTTGGCAAAAACAATGTGCCCACAAATTACCACATAGGCGGAAACCCATTAAGTACAGAGAAAGTTATTAGGGACCTGGGGACCCAAGTTGATAGCAACCTCTCCTTTGAAAACCACATTGCCAAAGTGGTTAGAAAGACCTTCTACATAGCCCACCTCATCACAAAGGGTTTCACATCTAGATCAAGTGAGGTAATCGTGCCCCTTTATTCATCCCTCATCAAGCCCATCATAGAATACAATGCCCATTTTGGGATGTACCTTACCCGACACCTGCAGCAACTAGAAAGACCCCAAAAGTATCTCACCAAGAGGATCAAGGGTCTCAAACAGATACCATATGATGCTCGCTTAAAAAAACTCCAGCTCTACTCAGCTGCATACCGCCTACTACGAGGTGATCTATGCCTGACATACAAAGCTATGTCAAATCCAGAATTAATGGACATGCTCCACCTCAGTAAATCTAAATCCCTTAGAGCCACACACTCGAGGGACTTGAACCTCAGCACAGAAATAAATAGAACTTGCTGGAGGGACAGGTTCATAACCCAAAGGCTCCCTTCGCTCTGGAATAGAATTCCAGTTCATGTGAGGCAGAGCACCTCACTGAATCGCTTCAAGAAGAATCTCGATAGGTGGATGGGGGTCGTAGGTTTGTCCCAGGGATTACTCCCATGTCACTATTAGACAGAGGCACAGTAAACTAAACCTTAAAAAGGGCACAGTATACTCAAATCAAGGGGTGGCGTAAGCCATACAGAATCGGGCTAGGCATATAATTGCCCCAGGGCAGAGAGCCTAGTATGAACCTAAAACACCAGGTTTGAACAATGGGGTTAATTATACAGCTGTTTTAAGAAAAAAAGCTGTTTATGACAAGTGTAAATAATTTTATTTAACTTTTCATATCATAAGCAGGTTTACCGTTTGTCAAGGTACATTTGCTTGTTAGTTTTGATTGGAAGTGTTAATTGTGTTTAGTACTTGATTGGTTATGTTATTTTTTATGGTTATATAACAATGGATTAAAGTTCATTTGTTCTGATGAAGGCCTAAATTTTTGGCCAACAGCCCTTAGCAAGTGGTATTAAAACTTTTTTACTAAAGTATCCTCAGTGGCTTCGCTTGCTTTTTTTTTTTTTTGCGGCGATCCACTCATGGGTTCATAGATAGGTACTAGGCTATTGGCCCTAGGGCCTATATAAGCCTAGCCAAAGAGTACCCTGGCTTTTGCCACCCAAGATGATTATGTTCCTGTGCCCCTGTCAAGCAGAGCCACAGAAGTGATTCCCCCGGGGTGAATTTCCCATCTTCCATCCACTCATCAAGATTTTTCTTGGAGTGCTAATGAGGAGCTTTGTTTGATATAGATAGGTAGTTTGTTCCAGAGGATGGGAAGTCTCTGGGACAGGAATCTATCCCTCCAGCATGTTCTGTTTATTGTGGTGACAAGGTTTAGGTCCCTAAAGTGTGTAGCTCGGAGGGATTGGGATTTCTTTAAGTGGAGCATGTCCAACAGCTCTGGATTTCACATAGCTTTGTATTTTTAGGGCTAGGCCCCCTAACTCTAATAAAGAGTACCCCTTTTTTGCCACCCAAGACCCAAGATGTTCTGTGCCCCCTGTCAAGCAGAGCCACAGAAGTGATTCCCCCGGGGTGAATTTCCCATCTTCCATCCACTCATCAAGATTTTTCTTGGAGTGCTAATGAGGAGCTTTGTTTGATATAGATAGGTAGTTTGTTCCAGAGGATGGGAAGTCTCTGGGACAGGAATCTATCCCTCCAGCATGTTCTGTTTATTGTGGTGACAAGGTTTAGGTCCCTAAAGTGTGTAGCTCGGAGGGATTGGGATTTCTTTAAGTGGAGCATGTCCAACAGCTCTGGATTTCACATAGCTTTGTATTTTAGGCAAAGATCGCCTCTGAGTATGCAACAGAGTAAAGCTGAAGTTTTTTGAGATGGTCTGCGTAGGGCATCTGTTTGAGGCCGGTAAACCTCTTTGTGAAGTATTTCTGTGGCCTTTCCAGTTGTTGTATATGTCTTGTGAGGTACATACCAAAACGGGCGTTGTATTCTATAATGTGTCTAATGAGTGATGAGTAGAGGGAAACAATGACCTCTTTTTTCCTGGATGAGAAACCTTTTGTGATGAGGTGTGCCACATAGAAGTTTTTCCTGACTATTGTGGTGATTTGATCACAGGAGGGACTACTGTCCACCTGTGTCCCAAGGTCTTATCACACTTTCGGTGTCAAGTAGACTACCACCTATGTGGGTAGTTCATGGGTACAGAGTTTTTACCAAAAGAGATGACAATGCACTTTTTGGCATTGAGCTTGAGGCCATGGCTTTGACACCAGGCATCTGTCTCAGTGAGGCCCTTTTGTAGGATGTCCACATTGTTAGTTTTGATTATGGCTCCTAGTTTGCAGTCATCTGCGAACTTTGTTAGCTGAAGACCTTCTGTGTTAGCCTGTACTTCAGAGAAGTAGATACGAAACAGGAGAGAGCCTAGGACTGAACCCTGTGGTACTCCACTTGTCACTGGTCTGAAGTTGGATTTAGAGTCTGCTACTTTCACAGTGTGGGTCCTGTCAGAGAGCCAGTTGGCAACCCATCTTGTGACATAGGGATTTATACCTAGTTTAGTGAGTTTATCACTTGGCACGTAAAAATCTACTGCCAATCATTAGCGGACCAGAGTTCCGCTGTGGCGACCCCTAACCGGGAAAAGCCGAAAGACACAACACAACAATCTATAATTCCAGAGTGGGAGATGGTGTTGAAGGCCTTGGCCAGATCTAGATAGGCTGTGTGAACCACCTTACCCTCATCTACAGCTTTGGTGACCGCTTCAAAGAAGTCTATCAAGTTTAGGAGACATGATCTGCCTTTTACAAACCCAAACTGGGTAGGGTCCAGAGTTTGGAGATTACCAATGTCATTGCTTATAAGTTCCATGATGATACGTTCCATAGCCTTGCAGACCAGGCTCATCAGGTTAATGGGGCGGTAGTTCGCAGGGTCCGTGGTGGCTCCCCCTTTGTGGAGTGGGATAACTGTTACTGTGCACCATTCAGTGGGCACAAAGCCTGAGTTATGATTGAACATGGTACTTAGGTGGGGTGCCAGTTAGAATGCTTTGTGGTTGTCTTTAGAATCAGTGGCGATTTTGTTTTAACTAGCTTTGGAGGATTTTATGAGAGAGTTCAGGTTCTTACTGAGGCTAACCATGGAGGTCCTCCAATCATGGGATTTTACTCTTTTTTGCAACAGTTTCTTTCTTCTTTTGTAGAGTTTGTTTATGGCAGGGGACCACCAGATTGGCTTCCTTTTTTTTTGGAAAATAGTATCTTGGTTCCGTTAGGGATCGCATGATCCATGCACTCGTGTAAGTGCTTATAAAGTGCAATTGTATAGGATTCAGCAGTCGTACCTCTATTTTCCATCAGCATGGGTGTCGTGAAGTTTGCCACTTCTGTCTCAAGAAGCGTGAAGTTGGCTTTGGAGAAATTTTTTAGGGTGGTTTCCCTAATGGGGGGATTGGGGTGGGGGTGGGATGTGGATTTCTAGGGTGATTTGCTTGTGGTCGGATCTGACCAACAAGGAATTGACCTCTGGTGTGGAACACCAGTTGCCCATGTTGGTAATGACCAGGTCTAGGATATTGCTGCCCCTGGTGGAGGTGTGGTTAAGTTGATCCAAGGTGTTGGAATTTATGAATTCCAGAAAACGTTGAGCACAAGAGTTGGTACATGAGTAGTTTTCCCAGTTAATGGTGGGGTAGTTGAAATCGCCCATTATTAGGGTGTTAGGCTGTACCCTAATATTTTCCAGTGCATCAAGAAATGAGGAGTGGGAATCCTGGGGCATGGTGGGGGAATCTGTAGCAAGCTACTATTTGGATTATGGTCTTGCCCAGAGTTAGTTGCACTTGGATAATCTCGGATGCATTATGCTGAGCAACTAGCCTGGAGATGTGGATATCCTTAATGAATATGGACACGCCTCCACCTTTAGTACTTCAGTCCAGGTTAGGTGGCTGAAAGGTGTGGTATGAATTATAGCCTGGTTATGCAGGGGTGCTCTCTGGAGCCTTGAACCAGGTCTCTGTCACTGCACAGATGTCGATGTTCTCCATTTTAAGGAGTGCCTCGAGTGAGTGCATTTTGAGGTTTAGACTTCTAGAATTAAGTAGCATTACCCTCAAATTTTGCTTGCTTGTACCGGTTACAGTAGTGAATTTGTCATTTGAATATTGCCTAAAAAAGGCACTACAGGGGTGGAAAGAGCCTTAGCCAATATCCGGAATTCCAAGGGTGACAGGTGCAGGCCATCTATGGCAAAGCATTGTGGTTTTTTCGATCATGTCATCCCAGGCAGATACTGGATCACCTTAGAATGACACCAGAAGCTTAGCCAATTGTTGAAGTCAATTATTTTGTCCTTGTATGTTGTATCATTCTGGGTGATGGCAGGATGCTACTCAGGGCTAGGGTCATACCTGCATGGGCTACAAGATCGGACAGCTCCTCCATGTCTCTCTTGATGTAGTCCAGGGATGTACGTCTCAGGTCATTCACACCAACATGGACAATGACAGAATCATATTTGTACTTGTTGCGGAGTGACCTGAATGCATGCGTTACGTGGCGGATCCTGGCACCTGACAGGCAGGTGACAGTAACTTTCTCCTTGTTTAGCCTGGTGAGTGGAACATCAGTGTGCCTGACTATAGAGTCACATATGACTACAGTGTGTTGGGTTCGTTGTTATGCTTTATGGACTGTGGTTGAGTGGAACACTGAGTTTGTGGGCTGTGTGTCATTTGGGTTGTGTTGGGGGTGGAGGTTGTTTGCGTTTCTGCTTTGTAGGTCCCTGCTGCTTGGGAAGATTTTTTTTTGAGAGCCTCCGTGAATGTAGGTGTGTGTGTTTTGTGTTTCTATGTGTGTGTTTTGGTGGTGTAGGTTTTGAGGGACTATGTGATGAGTGTGGTGTGGTGCAAGTGTTTCCCTTCTCCTCTTGACTGTCCAGTCCAGTCTTGGGTGAAGAGAGCTTTGCTTCCAGTTTGGCTATATAAGTGCATCTCTTACAGGCTGTAGTGTCGGGTGGTAGGAGGAAAGGGTTGTCTGTGTACATGAGGCAATTGCTGCATCGCCCCAAGATGCCCAGATATATCAGGTAGACAGGAGAAAAAAAACGGGAGCTGACCCTTAGACATGCCTGGATAGGTGCTTATTTATTAAGTACTAAAAATTGTTTTCCTCTAGACAAGTGAGGAAAGTTGAATGCTGTAGTCATTTGTAGCTTATTTAGTGCTTCCAATGAGTTCTGAACAAGTGTTGAGCTCAAAGAAAAAAGACGAGTGCTGAAACTAGAAAACTGGCTAGTTCTAAGAAACAAAATTAAGCTAGAAGGCTTCCTTCCAACACAGAAAGGGTTGGGGGCTCAGAAGCTTGCAAACAGTCCTGGATACAGCAAATCTGTATCTGGACTAGACGACTTACAAAAAGGCAGGAAACAAGCTTAGAATTTTTTTTTGTGTGTGGAAATGGGAAAGGAGGAGCATAAACTAACTGGGTTGGCCTTCTCAAATGTTCTCCCTGGATTAGGTAGAATGAGGTAAGGACGCTAGACTGGGAGGAGTGTCCCAGATCAAATTTACAATAGGGGCGGGCAACTGCAAAATCAGAACAAACAAACCCAACCAGATGCTTAACAATTGTAGAAAATTCTAGTTAATACCTCACACACAGTGAAACTAGCTAGCAAAGTATATGCAGACAATAAAAGTGCTATAAATAACTGGGAAATTAGCAAAAAAACAGAACATTTAATTTTATATATCACAGATTAGTTAGCTCAGAGCCCTTCCTCCGACTTCCTTCGATTAGCTCAGTGTGAAATTCAGACTAACTTCTCTCATCCATATTTTGTTCTTAGCAACTACCACTATATGCCAAAACTACTGGAATCACTACCTCCTTTTGCATCACATATCTAGCACTTTATAAGCTATGCAAATATTCCAGTCATGGAACATCCTTGTTTTATACCACACTTTGTGCGCATTTCTTTACTTAGGCACCCATTCACTAATACTCTTGCACTATTACTTTGATATGCTGACATACACACACATAACTATTACCTAGACTATACTTCACAGCATCCCACAAAGCATAATGTCCTACTGTATCAACTGGCTTGCTAAAATCAAATGCAAGTTTCACATCCTCCCTTTTACATGCATCATTCACCATTTCTCTCTCAATCAATAATTCTTAACATCCCCTCCCTTCCATAATAGTCCTCATCCTTCCTTCCATTCTCATCTGTATTATTCTCATAACAATTATAATCTGTTATTTAATGTGATGGATCTCCAATTTTGTATTTCATTCTTCTCATCCTTCTTGCATATAAATTTAAATATCCCTACATAACCCTTCATAAACAAAAACCTGTCCAACAATTCATTCAGTATGTTAATTTCTTATAGATTCCATACCCTACACCATCAGGGCCTGATACTGAATCATTTACTTTCCTAAGCACGTCCTCCAATTCACCAATAGTAATTTATTTTTCAAATTCTTCCTTAACTTGTTCTGGAGTTTTTTTTTTTTTTTAGTTTCCATTCTCTGTTATTTTCTTTTCACTTGTTCATAATTTCCACATGCTGTACTAGTATAGTCAAAATTTGCTCATGATCTTTCTACCTCTCCCAACGTTTTTCACTTCCCTCATTATAGTAAGATTTTCCTTTACTATTTTAGACAAATATGCAGATAATGACTCCCTTCTAAATACCACTGTCTAAACAGTAATGCCTTCACTTTTCTTGATTTTTATACGTCTTTCAATACCATAATCCTCTCTGTACTATTCTCTAAACTGTTTCTATATATTTTATCATCTTTTCTTACATCATCCTGCGACTGAAAAAAGGTTTTATACTTTTTAAATGCAACCCACCATTCAGAACAGTTTTCATACAAGTCCATCATTTTTACCCGATTTCACAACTGCAATACTTACCACTTTCCAAGTTCATTCCATAATTTCTCTTATTATTAGCACTCTTTCGTCCATCACTTCCATCCACACTACTGAATGGTATCTCTATCTGCTACTTGCAAGCCTTTAATAAGAAATTATTTCAGATCAAAGTGCCTCCCCTTGCAAGTCCACTGACTTTTGTTCCACACAGCTATTTTTACCACATTTTGTCAATACCTATATTTAATATATTTCCCTTTCTTCTCACATTTTCCTCTTAAATCACCAAGTCCTCTGCAATTATATTTTTCATGTTAATCACCACGATGTCTAATATTTGGGGAAACATTCTCTCTCCTTGTTAGTTATATATGCATATAAGGCTATAATTCTAGCAATATGCTCTCCCCCACCTCACATTCACAATCGCTAACATTCCCATTCTTACCAATGTTACATTTAGTATTTTCAGTGTTTTGTTACACAACACGTTCACTTTCTAAGTTCCATATTATATTTCCACCCCACAATTCTGTTTGGAATCTTTCTTTACTTATCAGGAATCTTACAAGTACATCCTCTATAAGAGCATTCAGGCACACCTACTGCAGTTATGTACTTTCTCCCCACAGTGGTTACAATGTATTTTGCCACGATTAATTGAGAAAGGTCCCTGCAAATGAAGCATGATTTAGGCTGGCCAGCATATCACAATGTCCCTATATGACCCTGCCATAAAAATAACATTTGGCAAGTGTTTCACCATGTTGTTTTTACATTTCAAAGCAATTTCAAACCTTCACCCTCCATTCCACAAGTTTCTCTCATCTCTAATTTTCACAATATCAACTGTTTCACACAGACACTGCATGCATTTTTAACATGGTCTTCTTCCACTTCATCAGTTCTAAACTTCAAAGTAACAGTTTTTGAAATATTTAAATTAATACCAGAAAACAAATAATTGTTCCGCAAATAAATGTTCGCTTTTTTATTACAGTTCCAGAAATGTTATCAGTCCATCAGTTTCAAATGTTAAGTCACAAAAGTCTGTCCAATTATGTATAAAAGACTGAATTTTTCGAGCTTTAAAAACCCGAATAGTTACTAAATTGTCCCATACATAACATTAGTCTGTTACAGTATAATGTTTTGTTCTTATTCTCACAGTTGGTTTTCTCTTCTTTTTAAAGTTTTACTTACAGTTTGTTGCTGCTCTCCTTTCTTGCCTGCCACTGTTGCATATGTTTAAGTTACTCCATTCTCTGCTGTCACAGAATCAGACCCCTTCGCAGTTTGTTGCTCCTTTCCTCTGTTACTTTGACACTGCTGAATAAGTTTTTACTGCTGCGTTCTCTGCTGCCACATCACCTGGTTCCTTTTCCACATGCTCTGCACTTCCAAAAAAGTTAATAACCATTTCACCACATGAAACAGAACAGTCACCTGGATCATCCTGCTCGGATATTTTTAACAGATCATGGCCACGGTGGTGCAGGGTTAGCGTGGTCACGCCTCACAGCAAGAGGTTCTCCAGTTCGATTCTCGGCTGAAGCGCCTTCTGTGTGGAGTCTGCATGTCCTCCCCGTGGTCGAGTGATGTCTAAGGACATGCAGGTAGGTGCGTGCATGAATGGATGTGGCTTCCTTGAAGGTTGGGCGTCGGGCTGGCAACTCGGCAACGTAAAAATCCACTGCCAATCATTAGCAGACTGGAGTTCCGCTGTGGTGATCCCTAACCGGGAAAAGCCGAAAGACCTTTTATCTGCAAGCCGTCCTGATAACAGTTCTGTTATCTAGACCACTTCCACAGATTCATTAAATTCCTTCTCCAAGGACATCTAAATGTCATCCACTTGTAATATTCACCACACAGGAATCTTTGTTTACATTCCAAAGCTTCATATTGAACACATTTTTCTCCAAATTATCACTTGCCACCTCAAAATTCTCCATTGGTTTTCTCTCCCCCTCAGTGTTGCTGCTGCTTCTCGCAGGCCTCTTCCTTACTGCTGTAGGAGCCCTCTGGTGCCATTCCAGCAGGTCCAAAGAGTTTAGAAAGTTCCCCAAATGCCCTGGCCAAATTAACCCTAGTAGTATAAATACTAACTCAGGTCTACCCTGCTCAGAGAAAGACCACTAGTCTACTGGTACTAACCTGGTCAACACAGGATAAATAAAAAATAAAGTACTCCAAAGCCATGCTAATTCCCAAGTTCTCCCAACATGTGGCCCCAAGGAGTCCCTTGCTATACACTACATCCACTAAAATACTGTGGATGCTTGACCTAGAAACATCAGTGGCAATGAATTTCAGTGTGTGTACTACAGTCAGTGTAATAGTTTCAATTATATTCTTTCCATGACCAATGTAACATGCAGTCCTAGGAAATGCAGTTTTAAAATGCAAGCAACCATTCAAAAGCTCTTGAAACTTAAACAGATCAAAATTTAAGCCCTGCCCTACATCACACCCTGTAGTCAACTACAAATAAAAATGCTGATGAAAACAAAACTTATTATGAATTTATATTATACAAACATTCTGTAAAGTCACAAATGTGTGAACAGTACAGAAATGGGTATACATGGTGAACATTACGGGGAGGAAACCACCACTAACTCCGATGTTAACTTGCTCAACTGCTTCCTGTGACAACATAAAAGGACATAGCTATTCCTCTCTGCTTTCCTACTAAAAGATTAACTGCAAGGGCCTGATTTTTAGCACTCTGACTTCATATTCCTACTACAACAAAATGGTATTTCTTGCCTCCGTGAGAGTACAAATTCTTCCATTTTTTTCACTTACTTAGGAGTGCAAGAAGAAACAAATTACTAATTATACTACAATATGCTGACTATCTGACCCAGTCAGAATATGACATACTAATCAAGCACAATGAAAATATCACAATTAAGTGTACATCTGAAGTGCTTTGCACAATGTACAGTGAAGATTCATCAAAACGAATGAGTTATGCAGCATGAGCAGAAAATTACCTGTGAACCAACTTCTTTTATGTATGGGTTCTTATAACACACCTGATGTCAATACAAAGCATTGGTGAATATCATGATGACAATACTTGCAATCAGTAACACAAAGTGTTTCCGTACACGTAATTAGGTTTTGACTTGCATTAATATATCTCTAAAACACAGGGGTATAACTAGGCCCAAAAGAATGTCACTGCTGCAGGAAGCTGGCTCTGCAGTTGGAAGGCATTCATGACTGAGAGTCTTGCATTCAGCAGTGTTCGAACATTCACTCCCACCAGTCAATGATCCTCTTTTACTACAGTTTCATGTTTAAAAAAAAAAAAAGTTACAAATTGGAAACCTGTGTGTGAAAACACAGCAGTTCACTCTGATTTACTATATTCTTATACCAATATTATACCCAAACTCAGAATATACTGACTAACCACTACCAGACATTTTGTTGCACCCCGCACAAACACTAATGGCCATGACATTTTGTGCTGGCAAGCATACAAAGTAGGGATAACTGCCAGTTTTTCAGAAGCTATTTTGCATGCATTGTTGCATGTGGCCCAGTATCCTCATACTCACTACTGCCACCTATGGTTCCTTACATCTGATTTGGATGTGGCAGCTGAGGCGACTATGATGATTAGAGTTGCACATGACCTTTAAATAATGCAAGTCTTCACAGAAATGCACTTTTCCATTAAAAAAAACACACATACATACACACTGCTACTCTTTCTGCCAATCTCCTTATTATAGACTTTATATCGTCCGCAGCACACATTTTATCTCCCCTAATTTTTCCTCAAGTACCACAGGAAAATTTTTCAATTACTTCTGAAAAACAACATTCATTCCCTTCAGATCACTATGCATATAAAACAAAAATACAGTGACATGCAATACATGTATTTTACCTTAATTATAGCAGCAGCAGCCCGAAAACTCATACGTGCAACAGATTCTTTCTTCCTTCGAGGAAAGCGGGTATATCCTGACCGAACACTCGTAAATGAACTAAGGGATGTCATTCTAGGGGTTGGAGGAGGACGTGGAGGTAAAGGAGTCCGAGGCCCATCTCCTTCATCAGGACAACGGAATGCACGTCCCCGTGCTAATGGGTCAACAATCTGAAAAGTAAAAGGCACACACACTATGAATAAGCAAGTGCACACTGCACTTTTTTTTAATCTTCAAGTTAACAAAACAGAAATGCACATGTCTAAGGCACTGGTAAATCCACTGTGGATAAACCTTGTATAAATCGATCAAATTATATAAGTGGAGAAAAAGAGTGGGCAACAGAGTAGTTTCTTACCTTAAATAGTCATGCAAGAGAATTTATCACTGTTGGATGTGGTAAACTTTGCCACTAGTAGCCAGAACTCAGCACCATTTTTGTGCGTCTGTGGATTACTAAATGCTTGTATATATATATATATATATATATATATATACACACACACACACACACACACACAGATACAGTGCTCAAACATTTATATTCCGTATGAGTCTCTAAGCACCCACCCACACAAGCTTAGCATCACAGGTCATTACCACAAAGTCTAGGTATGGAAGACTGAATAGGTAACTCATAGGTAAAGTATATTACTTAAACCAAAGATTAGTGATCACTCCGTTTCAGTGAAGGAGTTGTACAACAAAACCCCTTGCATGGGGGGGGGGGGGGTGAAGCCCTCTCTTGACAGAAAAATAACATTATGCCCATTCCATCTTCTGCTTGTGTCAGAATGGGATTTGCTGTCATACTCCTGACAAAATTTAACAATCACCACACACAGATACATACTTGCACACAAACACTTTCTACATATACTCATATATATAGATTAGCAAACTGTGAACACTCGTAAGAGCGAACACAAAGCATCAAACTGTAAAATGAATGATCATCATCATATTTTTTTTTTTTCAGGGAGGCAAACCTGCTGGCACCCCAGACAATCCCTTTCAAATTATTTATACTACCTCAGAGATCACACAACAGCAGGTTAAGGGTAAATTTCCTTACCTGCTGCAACAGGAGCCAATGCAAAAGGCTGCCAGCAAAAACTCAATTGTACTGAATGTTCACTCATTTTTATTTTTTTTTAACAGCAGTAGCAAGCACTTCTCTTGTCAACTACAACTGTATATATTTAATATTTATTTACTTATATTATATATATAACATATATATATATATATATATATATATACATACACACACAAACATGTACATATACACACACACACACACATATACATATATATATATATATATATACACACACACACACACACACAAAATCATCTATATCAAGTACATTTTTTCTGACAGTTTGTGTGTATGAGGTGGTTATACAATGCACACACACACTGTAGAAAACAGTGGCAGGTCACACTCAAAGATATGGTAAATAGTGCTGCTATTGCAAATAAATGTTTTAGAACAAAGAGTAACCTTTGTTGTACTGGCCAGAGAAGTATTGTTATAACTTGAAAAGAGAATGCTGATTTAAAAACAGAAAAGCTTTGCTGTATTAGAGAGAGTGGGTTTGCTTAATGAAGCAATGTTGTATAAAGGAAAGGTTGAGGAAAGCCAATGCAGTGTGTTGCCTGCCCACCATGGAGGGAAATTTGATGTTTGCAACAGTTGCTCTGGAAGAGAGACAGCAGTGTGAATGAAGATCTAAAGAAAGACACCAAGAAGAAGGTGGAGATAGTAAAACTGTCTTCTGAATTTTTGGAAATGAACTGAGAGGCTCAGACCAGGAGGCACAGACAGACCAATAGAAAATGACTGCATCCCAGCTTTGTGTAATTATATGGAAAATTACTTGCTGTGACTGTTTGCCAAGTCATAAGAATTTTGTTTTGGAAATCTGGCAAGAACATGCATCTTCATTTTTATTTGTTTTTGTACAACTCACTAAGCTACTTTTCTAACCCATGCGTCTCTGCTGCCTTTAATATTCCACAGTATGTTTGTGCATATAAACACATACATACATGCATTTGATTGATTAAAGCAGCTGAAACCAGCACACTTTTTTTTATAAATGTTTATTATATACAAATGAAAATAAAGCACATTCTTTCATGCAAAACAGTCTTGTTTAACCCCATCTAGTACTACTGGTAAACAATGTGTCTTGGTAGCTCTCCTTGGATTCTACAGGCATTAGCAATACCTGGCTTCTTTTTCAAGGTCTTCCTTCACTGTGGTTAATTCTCTCTCCCAGAACGACTTATGGATACCCATCTCCCTTTCATGAAGGGTAAATGCTCACTGAATGCATTTCTCACAACCCTTTATTATACTACCTTCAACAGTTTACTAAACAAACCGGCTCTTAATAATACAGTCAAAATGGGTATAATTTAATAGAAACACATTTTCCTTAACAAAAATATCACTCAATTTACAATGGATTCTTTATATCCCTACTATAACCATTACATATACACATTCTTGGATCACCTATACTTATTTATTGACACAAAATGCTAAGCTACAACTGCCTCCCCCACACACAAAACCCTTGATTCATTATGACATAATGAGCTATGTTCCCAAGAAAGAAGAAAATGTAACTTTTGACACATTGCCCCAACTTAGCTTTTGAAAATAAACTGGTCTGGTCTGACTTCCTGAAAGCTATTTTGTCTTGTGGAGATAAAAGTTCAGCTGTCTGTGTACATCCAATAACTGAAACATATATTCCCCTTTACTGAACAATTTTGGGAAACAAATTAATGGACAGCTTAAGGGCAAATTCAGGAGCTACTTTCTGTGGAAAGAACGGATTGGTGCAAAGAGAAACACTCTCTTTACGAAAAGTGAGATAAGGTGGCATGCAAGATAAAGCCTGAATTTTTGAAGCTCTTCTAGCAGATGTAATGACAAACAGAAAAATGGTTTTCCAAGAGACAAAAATGCTAGATCAACCTGTGCCGCAAGTTCAAAGGGAGACTGAGTTTAAGGTCTGCAGAAGAAATGTGAAACCCCAAGGAGGGGTGGGATCTTTGATAGGTGGTCTGAATAAGAATGTACCTTTGAGGAAAACTTTACATAACCTAAGGGTGGCCAATGACAGATGATCTTTGCCTAAATGAAAACTGGAGACTACAGCCAGTTGAACTTTGATTGTAGAGTAACTTTGCTCCAATTTGAAAAATGGAAGCCAGGAATTCTAAAAGTGTTGAAAAGGGCACAGAAAATGGGTCTTGATTTCTCTTATTAACCCATATAAAGAATCATTTCCATTGGCTCTTATAAGTCTTCCTAATGGTGACTTTTTGAAACGTGAATAAAACCTGGGAAGGCAGGACTATCTAGCCATCACTGGAAATGGAGAAACCATGAGGAAACCAGAGGCCTTGTATGGCAGGGTGAGGTAGCAGATGAGGCCAGAGGAATGGGAACACTTGTTGAGGTCAGAATGGACAATGAGGGTCACCCTGCTCTTCCACTGGATGAGCTTTCTATAAAGATTTTGATACCAGATGTGTGGAAAGGTAGGCATAAAGGAATCGTGGATCAGAGCACCCCTTGGCAATTTCCCCTCTGAGGGGATTAGGGCAACAGGAAATGTGGACAGAGGCGAACAAATTACAGCATGCTGGCCTCATTGACAAAAACATTCTGTTTTGCCAATGAAGGACTGACAGACCACTCGAAGCATAATAGATCTTTTCAATCCATTTGCTAAAACACTGGACTTCCCTGGAATATGTACTGCTAAAAGAAAGTGGCTGGAAGACATCGCCCACTGCCACACACTCATTGCCTCCAGACATAAGGAGTAAGACAAGGTTCCTCCCTGTTTGTTATGTACCAGACCACGGACATGTTTTCCATCTGCATAGCAAATCATCCCTTGAGGAAGGGTGTCTTGAAATGCCTGTAGCGCTAGGACACCTGTCCTTATCTCTAGGACGCTGATGTGAGGGCTGGCCTCTAACAGGGACCACACATGCCTTGGACTGTCTTGTCCTAGGTAATGTGCCCCACCCCCAACTGGGAAGCATCCTTGGCAACTGTGGACTTGGGCAATGGGAGAACACAGGAGTGGCTCTGCAAAACATCTGGTGTGTGGATTCACCAGGATATATTCTATCAACAGAACTTTGTGATTTGAATGAGAGATGTCATGGGATATCAAGTCATAGACCATTGGATTGCTAGACCCCACTGTAGTACTCTCAAGTAGTATCTCATTAAGTGTAGAAAGGTTATGAAGGCTGCCGTTGACCTCAGAAGCTGAAGGATCAGTCCGGCTGGTGGTGACTGAAGACGGAGTATTTATTTTGCTTTAAACTGTAATTTGGACAATCTGGACTGAGGAAGCCAAGCTACTTGAGAAACTGTATCCAGATGAGTCCCTATGAACTCCACTGTTTGGGTGAGGAGGAGGCGAGATTTGTTGTAGGTGACTGTGATGCCCAGGTAATAACATACTGGAGCAGATAGTACCTGGAGCATGTCAGTAGATGCCTGATGGGAACATTGATGAGCTAGTAGCTGAGGTATGGAAACTCTCTGAATCCCAGCTATCTCAGGTGAGCCGCAAATACTGCCATACATTTGGTAAACAACTGGGGGGGTTGTGGTGAGACCAGAAGGCAGGGCTCTAAATTGAAAGTGACTGGCTCCCAACTGGAAGCAAAGGTCTCTCTTTGATAGTCTATTTTTATGTGACAGTATGCATTTTGAGATCTACTGAGCATATCCAATCACCCTTCCTCAAAAGGGAAAATGGACTAAACTGTGACTATTCAGAACCTGGAGTGTTTGACAAACTGATTTAAGTTTCTTAGGCCCAATATTCTTCTGAAGTCCACCATCTTCTTTGGCACCAAAAAGAATCTTAAATAAATCCCAAACCCTTGTTGGTCTGGTGGGACCTCTTGAATGACTCTTTAATAGCTTTTCAGTCTCGAAGGTTGCTTCCTTCCTGATGGGGTGGTACATCAGTAATTTTTTGTGGGTGAACAGGTGGGGAAGAAGGTAAAAAGGAATGTAATAACCTCTGGTAATTTTTCTCTGCATCCATTCATCTTTGGTGATGGACGTCCAGGTTTCCTGGTACAAGGATAAGAGCCACACCCTATGTAGCGTCGGCTACATATTTTATACCCCTGATGACCTGACGTCATAGAAGAGGAGACAGGCAACCGACGCAGAACCTAAGACTTTGTTATTCAGGCCGAATGAGGGCAACCTGCCAGCAGATTACCCCAAATGTAATGACTGCAACATTGAAACACAAAGAACATCAAAGAGCCTATTCCATGCTGTATAACATCTCTGTGATCCAAAGGTACTACCCAGTGGAGTCTGTGTGAGGTGTTAGTAGTCCAGACTAGGAGATCATCATTTAATGGGGCTCTGCATCTTTGGTAATACATGTCCCTAAGATGACTGTTGTTTTCATTTGGATCCTGAATGAAACAATACAACTACCCTACCGTCTCATCTTCCTGATGCATTTTTACCAAGTCAAATTTAGGCTGGTCACTAAAGTGCAATACTCACTCCAGTTTCCATACCTTCTTGCTTGAACTGGAGCAAGGTCTCTGGTTTTACACTTTTAGGCATCTTCCTTAGCCAGATCCGCTGGGTCATTTCCAGCTTTGCCTACTCCTTACACTTCTGGGTGGCCTTTGACCTTTTCCTGGTCTTGCAATAACTGATCTATAGGTAGAATTAATTCAGCATATATAACATTTTTTTCCTTTACAGCTGAGCAAATCATTCATCTTTTCACCCAACATAATCAGAGTCGGTACATATTACAATATCCTGAAAACTGAACTGGAATGCTGTTTGTACAGCTGCTAATTCAGCAGACTGAGCAACTGTGCCCCCAAGCTGGTAACTGACTGAAGGACATGGTTCATCTTCGTGCCATACAACAAACACTACTATACTGGTTTCCATCCTGACTAAAATAATAACCATCTACAAATGCCTTTGGACTTGACACATTTTTGTCAAAAGAGTAGTGTCTGTTTTGCAAATTCTAATGCGGACTCCTGCTGAGATGGATTACCTAGGCTTTTCAGAACCTGTACAGGTTTGCGTTTACACATTTACTTTCCAAAGGTTGGTCCGAGAAGGCTACAGTCCAACGTCACAATTCTGCTACTGGTCACATTACCCACCCAGAAGTTTCAGGCTTCCTAGGAGGACAATGACCTGATTTGTCTGCACCACAACCTTCTTTCCTCCAATATAGTTTCTGAATCTCTGTACTGCACATACAGTAGAAAACAGACCCTTTTCACACTCAGATAACGTGTTCACTACTTCATTTAGTGTCTTGATAAAATAATCTGTCAGTCTACCTTGTTGTTAAATAGAAATTTATACCCATCTGTGGATATGCCAGGCTTGAGGCTGACTCAAGCTACCCTTTAAAGCCTGCATTGCTTTTTCCTGCTCTTCCCCCACCATTATATTGTGAGCAGTTTAGAAGCATGTCGAGGGGATATACCACTTTTGCATAGCCCTGAATATACTGTCTAGAGTAACTGAATATCCCAGGAAGCTTCTTAGCTCTCCTCAGTTTTTTTCTTTGGAAGGTAGATATGTTGGATAGCCACTATTTTGCTGTTCTGGGGACGCAGCCAATCAGGTCCAGCTTCATACCCTAAGTAGTTGACTTTGCTTCTGAACCACTATCACTTTGTGAGGGAGTATTTAAACATATCATTCTTTACCTAGTTCAATACACAGGCCACTTCAGTCAGATGTTCCTCAAAACTGTTGCTTTTGATTAGATCTTTAATGTAAATTAGACTCCTTCTACCTTCTGCATTAAGCATGACCTTGTGCAGGAAGATATTAAAATATGAAGGTGAGTGAGTTCAGATGCCCAAAAGGACATCTATTCAAGGTAAAGGTGAAAGCCAGTTTGTGCTGGTCTTGAGATGGAAATTTAAGGTTCAGAATCCATTTAAGGCATCCATCATGGAGAAATGCTTTCCACACTCATCTCTAGCCAAGCATTGGGCCAAATTGTCATAGGACAGTGAGACAAAAGCACCTGCTGATTTAGCTTTTGTTAGTCTATGATGAGCGTCCACTTACAAGTGGGCTTGAGAAAGGGCCATATAGGAGAGCTGTACACAGTTTACTTGACTTATTCTTCCCCTCTCCATCAGGGTGTCAACACTGTCCTGGATATTTTCACAAGATGCTAGTTGGATCCTGTAAGAACCCCCCACCCCCACCCCCAAACACACACACAAGGCTCTTACTAGAATAATATGGCAACAGAGTAACATTAAGGTCAGTTAATCCATAATCATAAGCATCCTTTGCAAACACATCAGGAAACTGACTAAACATCTCCAGCTCTGTTTTTTTTCTCTTTCTGCCTCACAGCTAGATTCCTAAATAGCCTGCTCAACCAGACTCTTGAAATCTGGAAACAGCAAGTTATTACTAAGCTCCACTGTGTCTTCATTCATGCCAGGCACATTTTCAAGGTCAACTCTGTACACTTCCTAAAGATGTTGTAACTCCTGCATTGCACGAATCAGAATAAGGTAATCACAGTTTTATTATTAATATTAACGGGACATTTTCCTGCAGCAGGACTAAATTATTTCCCAGTGATCTCACTTCTCCTTTATCTTCATTGCTATACAGAAGTTCTTGCCAACTCAGCAAGAACAGCAGCAGCTAACTCCATATCATAGAAATACTCTTCCTAATTCTGCGACTAGTTCATAAGTGAGGGGTGGCCAAACAGCATATCCCAAAACTGAGCACCAATGATTTACTGATGTTGATAAGCATTAAATTTAACTCCGTAATGATGTGCTCATGCATGTCTCCAGCTCCTGTGTTTGGAGGGGGGGGGGGCACAAGTGCTGGGGCAAGGATTATATTCAACTCCCCAGTGATGTGATCCTGCACACCTTCAGCTCATGTGGGGGAGAGATACTATTGCTGCAGTAAGTATAGACTTTATATTCAACTCCCCAGTAATGTGATCCTCCACATCTCCCGTGCCTACAAGGCAAACTACTTGACTTCTAAGGCCTTGACGCACAAGCTCCAGCCAGGAATGACCAGGAGTATGCTCTTTGACCAGGAACTAAATGGTCCACAAAACCTTGAAAAACAGAACTAGGAGCATTTTTGGTCTCTGGTTCATAGTCTCTACAGTCTAACTATTGAGAGATGGATTTTCAAGATCAAGATGGTCAACCCAGGGCACCACAGCTGCCTGTCCAGAAATGGAGTTACAGGAAATGTGTGGTATGAATGGATGGTCCTTATGATCCTCAACCTAGGATGATAACTAATTCAGATAGGAGCTCAACATTTCAAAGAATTCTGTCGCCAGTTAAGTGCCAGTTGTACCATGAGGAGGTTCAGGAGTGGACATGGCTCATGGAGCTTTTCCTTTAAGTGATGCCCCAACATATATGTCTGAAGCTATATGGAGGACCCTTCTGCCAGTCTATACCTGAACAGCACTCAACCATTTTCATCAATTCAAAGTAGTCAAGCCAATTTCCCTTCCTCAGGATTCAGTAGCTGAGATGTATCCCTAGTACAGCTCTTGATCTGCTCTTCCCTGAGATAATACAGGTAATGCTGTTACAGGTCCTGGCTAATGATCTGAAAGGTTTACATCTTCCCCTTAAAGCTAGAAATAAAATTAACAAATTACTAATACATTTCATACATCTAACTTTTATCTTTGTGCAAATGGAGACTCCTTATACATTGGTTTAGGTGGTAAAAACTGCATTCTTTATTTTTTCCAACATAGGTTTGTGCCTTCCCTTCCTGGTGGTATGTGATTGGAAGTATGTCATGTGATAATTTTTCAGCATTGGTTCCGTCAGTGGCCAATTTTAAATGGGTTTGGGGTGGTATGCGATGTATTCTGAAGTTCCCATTGTGTGAGGGACGAAAGCTCGCAATATATTTTTTATTTTTTTTTTTATTAAAAAGTGGATTTTAACCTGTTGGACCCTCCGTGGCAGTGCGTTTTATTTATTTGTGTTCAGAGTTTTGGTATTCACACCACACCTTTTTCTTGGTTATAATCTGAAGTAGACATTGCAATATTTATACGTATTAATGAAAAACTTTATTTTTATTTTATTTAACATTTGTTGACCGGGAATGTCCGACTAGGTTCCACAGAGCCTGTTTTCAGCGGAGGCCTGGGGAGAAACGCTCCAGATGCATGTCGTTGGAATGTGGGAGGAAACCGGAGTACCCGGAGGAAACTCACGCGAACACAGGGAGAACATGCAAACTCCACACAGAAGGCACCCCAGCCAAGAATCGAACCGGAGAACCTCTTGCTGTGAGGCGACAACGTTAACCGCTGCACCACTGTGCCGCCCATTACTGATGAACAAAATGCTAACTTTATGAGAAGCAAAAGGGAAATGGTCTGCTCTGTGGACAACAGCTTATGTATACACAGCACAAAACCAGTGTGGATCAGCCTGTCAAGTAGATGTCCCTATACATGAGATTTCACTAAAAAGGTACTGTATTCTTACTAATGAAGCATTCTGCATAAGAGCCCATCACAGTGTCCTCATAATTAGATCAATAGTTTATATTCAACCAGTGAGCAAAGTTCGCTTGTTTGAAAATATCATAAGATGGAAATGTGATGGGTGTGAATCTGTGGCTTTTCCAAAACAGTGGGACCTTCTGGTGTCCTGGAAAGAGCCTGCAAATGAAGCTATAAGCCCTGGGCCACATGGTGAGCTGCCAAATCTACACCACCCTTTTTTTGTTTGTTTGTTTGCATGGGACTACCCCTTACAACACTGGATTTCTTTACAAGACTGTTTTGAATAAAACATAAGGGGAGTAGAAGACTATCAGGGCTGATGAACAAAATTCTTGTAAACTAATAGCGAGTCACATCTCTGCCAAGCAATTTTTATTTTTTTTTTTTTTTGTGGACTTGGGTTTTTTGTCAAGTAACGAGAAGAAAACCAACAGATCTGGTAGCTTCAGGAGACTAATTAAGGTTACCGCCAGAAGCCATTGTAGGATGCCCTATGCTGGCCTGGGAACAAAAAACTAGTCCAAGTGTTTTCCATTCCTGTGTCTTTAGGGCTTAAATACTGTTCATTTGTGCAATAGAGAAAGAACAACTGAAATATATATATATATATATATATATATATGGGATCAAATTCATTCTAGTGCTATACTTTGAATCCGTTTCCTGGAACATCATACAGGATTCCTCTATTGGGAATTCATTTTTCAGGGGTAATTAAGACATACAGTCACCTAAAATATGATGGTACTTCAGATGTCTTCAATGGTGTGGGGGAATGAAGTTTCCATTCTCCAGTGACTGATGAAGGCGACATGCTAGTCTTATCCTTCAGAAGAGAAATTAACCCTATATGAAAAACTTCTACAAATTTTCATCATTGGTGCTAAAAAAAGAAAACTTTTTAACTCTCCCATGATTATTTTTCTTTATGTCCTTTAACCTCTACTATTTTTCTCTACTTGACTGAACCTGGTTTAACATTTTTAGGCTCCTTCGTCTGTTAGATTTTCATTGCTCCCTTTGCTTTGCATTCATTTCTGATTCTCAAATTTTTTGTACCTGATAAACGACTCGTTTTTTGCACAAAAATGTCAATGTCATGCATAAAAGACCCTTAAAAACATTTTTTAAACTTTTAAATGTACATCACATTTGTCATAGAACACAAACCTTTGGACAACAGACATTTAAGTGGCAAACAAGCATTAATTAGCATTAGTCATTAAACTGACTAAAGTTAAATCTGTGTGTCAGACCACTTAAGTTTACCCAAATTACTATAATTAGGTAATATATTTTACATAAAATGACAAACTATTTACTTATGTTACATTTGTTTACCAGGAAAGTCCGACTGAATACATGTCCATTTTCAGCAGAGGCCGGGGAGATAAGCTCTAGAAAGCAGAGTATAAATGCATTAGGAACAATTCAAACCTTTAGAGATAAGTATAATATGCAGTTTTCAGTAGGGTGACAAACCTGGATAAAACATAGTAGACAACATCAAAATAATGCAGCTTCAATTTCAGACAATACACAGAGTTTATGGGCCAAGTCCCTTCAAGAATTCATACACAGAGTGTAAGAATGAAATGCTTAGGGAGAGTTTGCAGGAACACCTGGTGGGGATTAGTCGGGGTTTAAGGAGGGACACTGCCAATGCTGTTGGAAGGGTAGTTTGAGGCTTTTTTGAACTGGGTTAAGGAGGATTGGTGAGTAAGTTCGGCAGGTAGCAGATTCCAAATTTTGCCTACTGAGTTGGCGAATAGTGAGTCCCCACACGCATTTATGCTCTTAATTGTTTGTACCAGCAGTTTGTCAGCAGAGCAGTGTCCTCAGGTTACTGTATGGTTTGATCTTATTTAGTGCTGGTGTTTTTTCGGGTTGATATAATACTATGTGGGTTACTATCAGTTGGTTGTATCAGAGAAGACTGGGCCACTCTAGCCATCCTTGCTGAGTTAGGTTGACACAATGGTGAGTCCTAGAGGTAGCACCTGTCGCAAATCTAGCAATATGGTTGCAACAACTAGCAAGTTTGGAAAGGGTGGCTTGGTTCAGGTTATTGAAGATGTGGGGAGGCATAGAGGGGGGGTAGATAGGTGGCACCAAGCGATAGTGGTTCTTGCAAAAGGAGTGAGGAAGGGTTTGATCCTGTATAGGGAGCCCAGTTTCTTGTTGACAGATTTGATGACTTGATTGACATGGATATCATATTTTACGGCGTTATCAACCGTGACGCCCAGGAGTTTTGTGCGAGTATCTGGGGATATAATTGTGCCATTGTTGGAACTTACAGTAAAGAATGGTGAGGAGGATTTGCAGGTGGGGGAAAAGATGAGCAGTTTAGTTTTGTTGGGGTTTAATAGAAGCTGACGGTTTGCAAACCATTTTTCTACATCATTGAAAGTATTCTGGGTTAGGGTTATAAGCTCAGTTGAGGAGGAGGCGGTACATATTAAAGTAGAGTCGTCCGCGTATTGGATGCAGGTGGCCTTGGGAGTGATGGTGGGTAGGTCACTGAAAGACAGAGAAGAGTAGTGGTCCTAGTATGGAGCCTTGGGGGACTCCTAGAGTAATGGGTAGACGTGTGGATAGGATATTCTGCCATAAAACTGCTTGTCTATCAGACAGGTAAGATGGGAGCCATTTAATAGAGCTACTATTCAGCGACAGTTCCTTCAGGGTGCGGAGAAGCAGTTGGTGACTGACCATATCAAAGGCCCTAGAGAGATCTAGAAAGAGGAGTGCTGAGGTAAGTTAGTTACTGTTGCGATTGGTGTTGACAGAGTTAGAGAAGGACAGGAGGGGCTGATGTGTTGCTGTGGTGTAGTCTAAAACCATGCTGAGAGTTGGCCACTAGTTTATTTTGGGTGAGATAGTGCATTAATTGGTTGTGGACGCACTCTTCCATAATTTTGGCCAGTGGTGATAGTATTGCTATTGGTCGAAATTTTGAGAGGTCTAAACAATTCCCTCCTTTATGAAGGGGAATAACATTGGAAACCTTCCAGAGAGAGGGGATAGTGGCTTCAGTCAAGGTGCGGTTTATTATGATCGAGACAGGGTATGCAATGGCATCTGCCCCTTTTTGTAAATATTCTGGTGGGAGGAGATCAGCTGCCAGGGTAGTGGGCTTTAAGTGTGTCAATTACAGATTGGATGGTAGATGTAGATACAGGTTGGAAGGCAAAAGGGAAATGGGGTAGTGGTTGTGGTGGTGTTTTGAAAGGAGCTGGTGGGGGGTAGTTGGCTAGCTAGTGATAGGATGGTTTTGGTAAGAGTGTTGTTAATGATGTTAGCAGTTTTTTTCTGGAGTCTTAAGGTTGCAGGTTGAGGGGGTGGGGTGGAGGTTTGGCCAGGGTGGAGCAGTTTGTTTATGCCTGCCCAAAATTTTTGAGGTTTGTTCTGGTGTTTTTGCTGAAGATGTTGATAGAAGTCTTTTTTGTCTAACAATGTGGCTTTCTTGGTATCATTTCTTAGTCGTTGGAATTTAATATGGTCAAGTGGGTCTTTTGAAGTGCCAATTGTCCCATGCTTTATTTCTTGCTATGAAGCCCATTTAACAATCCAACCCACACTCTGGAGAAGACGACGGACAATATTAAGCCAAGAATCAAACTAACACTCCCAAGGAGTATGCGGAGCAGCAAGAAAAGTACACTTGTGTAAACTTACCATAAATGTAGATGTTCAAGTGTATTCACTGTCACAGTCATTACATTTGGGTAATCTGTTGGCAGGTTGCCCCCAGTCAGCCTGAATTCCAAAGTCTTGTGTCCTGCGTCGGTTGCAGTCTCCTCTTCCATGACGTCAGGCCATTTTCTTTAGTTTTTCTTGCCCCATATGTCAGGTGCCCCCAAAAAGGTAGCAAAAAAAAAATATATATATATAAATAAATAAATATATATATATATATATATATATATATATATATATATATAGATATATAAACTATATATACATGCATCAATACAAACTACCTTCATCTACAAGTGAATACACCACATAGGTTGTAGAAGATAGAGAAGGAAAGATAAACTCCAGAATGAAAGGGGGAATGGCGGGAGGGTAACCTGGACTGCAACAGTGAATACACTTGAGCATCTACATTTATGTAAGTGTACACAACTGTATTATGTTCTTCGTGTTTCACTGTTGCAGTCATTACATTTGGGTAGAATCCCAAAGCTATGGATGGGAGGCTGGAGCTAAGCAGCATTAGGTGCAGCTATAAGGCCCTGCAGAACTGCAGTGACAAAGCCTGCCCTGGACTTCGAGTAGAGAGGCAAATGATAATGCTTTGTAAAGGTATGATCAGAACTCCAAGTAGCAGCCTCTAGAATGTCTTTGGTTGGTACTCCTCTGAGAAAGGCTGCTGAAGTAGCTGCAGCTCTGGTGGAATGAGACCCAATGCCCTTGGGCACAGGTTTGCCATGGTGCAAGTTGCAGAAACAAATGCAGTGGCTTATCCACTTTGAAACGGTCTGCTTTGAAATAGCCTTTCCTTCTGATCCTGCAGCATATGCCACTAGTAATTGCTCAGTTTTTCTTAGAGCTTTAATCCTCCTCAAGTAGAATCTTAGCTGTCTGTGTACATCCAAGGAATGCAGAATACTCTCCCCCTTGTTCTGCAGATTTGGATAAAAAGGTTGGCAGATGAACAGTTTGGTTAAGAACCACACTGGAAACCACCTTAGGCATAAAAGTAGGATTTGTCCTCAGGGACACCCTGTCTGGGTAAAAAATGATAAAAGGCTCCACAGCCATGAGGGCCTGTAGCTCTGAAACTCGTCTTGCTGAAGTAATTGCTAGGAGCAGAGGTATTTTCCATGATAAGAACATCAGCAGTAGCAACTGGTTCAAATGGAGGCAGGGTGAGCTTTTCCAACACATAATTAAGGTCCCATGCAGGTATTGGTGATCTTCTAGGAGGCCTTAAATTTTTGGCTCCTCTAAGATACTGCTTTAGTAAAGGATGAGAAAAGATTGGTGGCTCTGTATTGTAATGAACCGAAATGGCAGAGGCATGGATTTTAATTGACGAGAAAGATCGGCCTTTGTCAAGCATCTCAGTCAAGTATTGTAAAATCTGAGGAATATTTGGATCTGCTGCATCAGTTCCTTGTGCTTGATTCCAAGCACAGAATCTCTTCCATTTATCAGCATAAGATGTTCTAGTACTAGGCCTTCTGGCTTCCAAAATGACATCCATCACAGCTTTACTGAGAGGTGTTGTTTAACTACATGATCAGCCATGCTGCCAGGTTCAGTGTCTGTAGTTGATTGTGCAGGATCTGATTGTTTTGCTGGGACAGTAGTAGAGGTCTTTGAGGTAAGGTCCAAGCTGGGTATTGAGACAAGTTTCTTAGGATTGGGTACCAGTATTGGCGGGGCCAGTCCGGGGCAATTAGTATCATCTTTGGTTTCTCTTGTCTGACTTTTAGTAGGACCCTGGGAAGAAGAGGCAGAGGAGGAAAGGCGTAAACTGATAGGTTTTTCCAACTGAAGGATAGGGCGTCCACTTTCTATGCTTGTCTGTGGTAAGTCCTTGTGCAGAATCTTTTCAATTGATAATTTTGAGGAGAGGCAAATAGATCTATGTCTGGGCTCCCCCATTTCCTTGTTATCATGCTGAAGACTTGTAGATCTAGTTTCCACTCGTGAGGGTCCATAAGGTTTCTGCTTAAATCGGCTGCCAGCGTATTTTGTTTTTCTGGCAGGAATTGAGCTTCAAGATGTATTTGGTAAGTCAAAGCTGTGTCCCACAGTGCCATGGCTAATCTGCAAAGGGGGTATGAGTGCGTGCCTCCCTCCTTGTTTATATACCACATAACCATTATGTTGTCTGTCTATCAGTAGTTGTCCTGGATGAAGTAAGTCCTTGAAGGCTGTCAGGGCATTTTGAACAGCTAGCATCTCTTTTTGGTTGATATGTAGATGCATTTGTTTAGGGGTCTGTATTCCCTGAATGCATCTTCCCGCCACGTGGGCCCCCCCCCCCATGCATAATCTGATGTGTCTGTTGTTAAAAGTTTGGCTGGCAGGGGTAGAGTGAAGGCCAGTCCCATGTTTTGGTGACATGCCTTTGCCCACCATAGAAACTCCTGTTGTAGGCAGGGAAGGAGAGGAATCATTGTTTCCAGACTGTGACAATGTTGACTCTATCAACTTTTTAGGTACAATTGAAGTTTCCACATATACAGTCTTGCATATGGAACCAGTAGGATGCAGGATACCATGAAGCCCAAAGCCTGCAGAGTTTGTCTTGCAGATAACTGGGTTTTTGTTGCCATCAGTTTGAAGTAAGTAGTCAGTTGCCTTTGTCTTGCGTGAGGTAAGCCATCTGGGCAGTTGTATTCTTGCACCCAGGAATGTTATCCTTTGAGAGGGTACCAGTTGTGATTTATTTTCGTTTATTGTGTACCCTAGGCATGTTAGAAGCCTTTTCACAAAAGCCAGGTGTTGAAGAAGAATGTCCTTGTTCTCTGCTTCAATGAGACAGTCGTCCAAGTAAGGATATATTTGTATACTTCTTTGTCTGCAAAAAGCAATTACTGGTGCCAGGCACTTTGTAAAGACCCTAGGTGCAGTAGATAAGCCAACGGGCAGTGCAGAGAATTGGTAATGCATTAAGCCAGCCTTGACTCTGAGGTATCTTCTGCACGATTCCCTTATTGGGAAATGCAGGTATGCCTCTTTTAGGTCTAATGTCACCAGCCAAGCATTCCTGCCCAACATGGGCAGAAGCTGCTGCAAAGTCAGCATTTTGAATTTTGGTATGTCCAGGTATGAGTTTAAAATTGATAAATCCAGTATTGGCCACCAGGCCTTGTCCTTTCTGGGTACCAAGAACAGTCTTGAGTAAACACCTTGTCCTTTTTCCTGTTCTGGTACTGGCTGAATGGCCCTCGTATCCATGAGGGACGTAACCTGTTTCTGTGCCTCTGCCCATTGATTTTTTGGCAGATCCAGCCAACCATTTGCCATTGGCAGAGTATGGAAATGGAATCTGTATCCCTGTGATACTAGGTTTAGCACCCACTTATCCTGGGTTATTAACGGTCAATTTTGAGCAAAAAGTGCTAATTTCCCCCCTAAGGGTGCTGCCAAAAGTGCTTGGTGAAGGCAGAGGGAAGTCATTTGGACTGTTTTCTGTAGGGTTGCACTTTAACTCCTTCAGATTTGGAGGTAGAAGCACCCCATTGCTTTGACCTGTAAGAATCTTGTGCCTGGTATCTGGAACCCTTAGGGCGTCTGGATTTGCCCCTTTGAGCTCGGTCTGACACAGGAAAGGACCAATTTTTTGTAGGCCAGTGTCTACTGAATCTTGGTGGCTGCACTTGTAAGAAGTCTTTTACAGTTTGCATAGACTTAGCTTTGTCTTCAATTTTCTTTAAAACCTCTTCTGCCTTAATACCAAACAAAGTATCATGCTGTAAAGGTGCATCCAGTAATTTAGCTTTAAGATGATCAGGCAAATTTTGCTCTTTTAGCCAGGCATGCTTCCTGAGCATATGAAACTGGCAGTTTAAGGCCCTAATTGCCAATGTTGCAGATGTATACACCTTCTTTCCCCATCTATCCAGTGCCCTTGAATCTCTGTCAGAGGGGGCAGGATTTTTTGCTGTTGAGGCCTTAACTCCCTTTGGACCCTGAGAAATAGTTTCAGGATCAGCAGCAGGGTTTCTAACTCAAAATTTGTGAGAGTCAGGGACCCTGTAATATTTGTCAGGCTTGCTGGGAGCTGGAGGTAAGGAGTCAGGGGTCAAGTTTGACTCAGAAAACACATCATCCACAACGTCTAAAACATGGGGTATGGCCAAAGGCCTGTGCTGAGGGAGAAGGAAATCCCCGAGCCTCTTGATTCTGAGAAATCTTGACTCTCCCAGTGAAAATGCTCCCTCAAAGTATGCAAGGATTCTCCAAATGAATAATCCTCAGGAGGTGATGCAGATGGGATAGACGCCTCTGCATTAGAATCCTCATAGGGAGGTATAGATAATTCCTGATCAGAAGAGGAATCAGAAGAAATAGAAACCTGATCTGAAGATTCATAGTCAGTGTCTTGCCTAGGCCTCTTATCAGGAGGGAGATGGGAAGCCCTGATCAAGGTAATAAGGTCTTCAGCCATTTTGATCATCTGTTTTTTAGGCATAGTGGCCTGTGCACGTGGCTCAAGTGTAGGTTTTTTTTAGCTTTAGAAGTCACTTTTGTCTTTGGTTTTGCAGCTGTCGTCGGTTTGATGTAAAAATGTTGAGACCTAAATACACCCTCAGAAGCCAGTGCCTGCTCAGCGGCTCCAAACCCATCCGAGGGAAATACATCTGTGGGTCCAAAACTGAGTATCTCGCGGCGTGCCGGACTCCACAAGGGTCTCAGTAGGGGCCTGCAACTCTAAAGTAACTGGAATCAGAGGCTGTGAAAGCGCCTCACTGAGTACCGGCAAACCGGTGACTGGCTTAGAAGCTTTGTCTGTTTTGGACCTCGACTGTCTGTTTCTTTGCATTTTTTATGTACTCCGGTAGTCGGATTGCTATCAGACGACATTTCAGGGTAGTTAATCTGTTTCCAAAATACTTTGAGGCAAAAATATACTGACACTTAATAGTTTGTTGGTTAAATCTAGCACAAAACCGACAGCCAGGCACATTGTGATCAGGGCCTAGGCAAGGAATACAATATAAATGAAAATCCTTATGAGGTATTTGCTTCCCACAAGTAATACAATTATTAACTTTTTCTGACATCGGTATGGAGCAAGAAAAAAGTTTCCCCAACGGGGTACTTGGCTTTAGTGGAGACTTCGGTTCTGAAACTAAAACTCGAATACTTTAGGAGTCGTCCGACCAGCACTTGCAAAATGCTTCTGCTTCGGGCACTGCACGGCAAGAAAGACTAAAGAAAATGGCGTTGGCTGCTTGTTTTATACCCCTGACGACCTAACATCATGGAAGAGGAGACCGCAACCAACGCAGGACCCAAGACTTTGGAATTCAGGCCGACTGAGGGCAACCTGCCAGCAGATTACCCAAATGTAATGACTGCAACAGTGAAACATGAAGAACATCACAGTGACTGTGTCTGTGTTGTCTTAGTATGAAGTTCAGAAGGAAGAGGATTAATTAACAGTTGGTGTGGAAAAACAGAAAACAAAGCTATTTGGATTGGAACAAGCTACAAAATCTAAGCATCAGCTACTGTCAAAATGTACCCACTTTGGGCCATATGAATAACATATTTAAGTAATTACAAACAAAATCCATCCTATTCTCCACAGGTGTGAAGGAAAGTACAGTTGTGTACCTACCATAAATGTAGATGTTCGAGTGTATTCACTGTTGCAGTCATTACACTTGGGTTATCCTGCTGGCAGGCTACTCGCAGTCGGCCAGAATTCCTAAGTCTAGGTCTGGCGTCGGTTGCTGTCGCCTCTTCCCTGATGTCAGTGCGCCAGGGGTACAAAAGATGCAGCAGACGCCATTTTCTTCAGTTTTTCTTGCCCCAGATGTCAGGTGCCCCCAAATAGGTAGGCTATAAAATTATGCCAAGAAGCATGCATGTACTAAAATAAACATTTCCTTCAACTACATGCAAATACACCACAAAGGTTGTATAGAATAGAGAAGTACAGAAAAGTCCCAGCAAAGAAAAGGGGGATGGAGGGTGGGTAACATGGACTGCAACAGTGAATACATCTACATTTATGGTAGGTACACAACTGTACTATGTTCATCGTGTTTCACTGTTGCAGTCATTACACTTGGGTTGAATCCCAAAGCTGAGGTTGGGTGGTTGGGCCTAAATAGGATTAGGAGAGGCTACAAGGCCCTGCAGAACTGCAGTGGCAAAGCCTGCTCTGGATTTAGAGTAGAGAGGTAAGTGGTAGTGCTTGGTCAAAGTGTGCACTGAACTCCAGGTTGCAGCCTCTAAAATGTCTTTGGTTGGTACTCCTCTGAGGAAGGCTGCTGAAGTGGCTGCTGCTCTGGTTGAATGTGGCCTAATGCCCTTAGGCACCGATTTGCTATGTTGCGACTAGCAGAAATGAATGCAGTGTCCTATCCATTTTGAAATAGTCTGCTTTGAGATATGCTTTCCTTGTGATCCTGCAGCATAAGCTACAAACAGTTGCTCAGTTTTTCTGAAAGCTTTTGTTTTGTCCAAATAGAAGCGTAGCTGTCCGTGTATGTCCAAAGCGTGCAGAAGTCTCTCCCCTTTATTCTGGGGATTTGGATAAAATGTTGGCAAATGAATAGTTTGGTTTAGAGCCACACTGGATACTACCTTTAGCAAAAATGTTGGGTTTGTCCTTACAGAAACCCTGTCCTGATGAAAAATGATGAAAGGTTCCACTGCCATTAATGCCTGTAACTCGGAGACTCTTCTTGCTGAAGTTATTGCTAGGAGCAGAGCAGTTTTCTATGATAAGAATTTTATATCAGCTGTATTGGCTGGCTCAAAAGGAGGCAGTGTGAGCTTTCCTAAAACAAAACTGAGGTCCCATGTAGGTATCGGTGCTCTCCTTGGGGGTCTTATGTTTTTTGCCCCTCTGAGGTACTGTCTTAGTAGTGGATGAGAGAAAATAGGAGGTTCCGTATTGTAATGAGCTGAAATGGCAGAGGCATGGATCTTAATTGTTGAGAAGGATAGGCCTTTGTCCAGCATCTCAGTTAGGTATTGTAAAATCTGAGGTATATTTGGAACAAGTGGTTAGAGTCCTTGTGCCTGGTTCCAAGCACAGAATCTCTTCCATTTTTCTGCATAAGGTTTCCTAGTGCTGGGCCCCATGGCTTCTAAAATGACATCCATAACAGCTTTAGAGAGAGGTGTGGTCTGAGTGGCTATATTATCTGCCATGCAGACAGATTTAAGGTTCTGACTTGACTGTGCACAATCTGATTGTTTTGTTGAGTCAGAAGAGGAGGAATTTGAGGTAAAGCCCAGACTGGGCCTTGAGACAAGCTCTTTAGGATTGGGTACCAGTGCTGGCATGGCCAGTCTGGGGCAATCAGAATAACTTTTGGCTGCTCTTGTCTGACTTTTAGGAGCACCTTGGGAAGAAGAGGCATTGCAGGAAAGGCATAAACTGTCAGTGTCTTCCAGCTGAATGACAGAGCATCCACTTTCCATGCTTGTGAGTGATAAGTTCTTGTGCAGAATCTCTGTAGTTGGCAGTTGTGAGGGGAGGCAAAAAGATCTATGTCTGGGCATCCCCATTTCCTTGTTATCATGCTGAAGACCTGTGGATTTAGTTTCCATTCGTGAGGATCCATGATATTTCTGCTTAGTTCATCCGCCAGAGTATTTTTCTTTCCTGGCAGGAATTGTGCCTGCAGATGTACTTGATAGGTCAGTGCTGTGTTCCACAAAGTCATGGCTTGCCTGCAGAAGGGGTAGGAATGTGTGCCCCCTTGCTTATGTACCACATAACTGTGGTATTGTCCGTCTTTATAATAGTTGTTCTGAATGTAGTAGATCCTTGAAGGCTGTCAGGGCATGCTGTACAGCTAGCATCTCTCTCTGATTGATGTGAAGATGCATTTGTTCCTCGGGCCACGTGCCCTGAATACATTTCCCTGCCATGTGTGCCCCTCAAGCATAATCCGATGCATCTGCTGTTATTGTCTGCCTGGCTGTGGGTAAGGAGAAAGGCTGTCCCTTGTGGTGACAGGCCAGTGCCCACCATCGAAACCCCCTGCTGCAGGCAGGGAATAAGAGTTATTGTTTCCAGGCTGTGGCAATGTTGAATCCAAACACTTTTTGGATACCACTGTAGTTTCCTCATATACAGTCTTGCATATGGAATTAGTAGAATGCAGGATGCCATGAAGCCCAGAGCCTGCAGGGAGCTGGGTCTTTAATGCCATCATTTGAAAGTAATGAGTCAGTTGCCTTTGCTTGTCTGGCATGAGATAAGCCATCTGGGCAGTTGTATTTAAGCTTGCACCCAGGAACATTATCTCTTGAGAGGGCACTAGTTTTGACTTCTTCTCGTTTACTGTGTACCCTAGGCAAATTAGTAATCTTTTCACAAATGCCAGATGCTTTAGTAGAATGTCCTTGCTCTCTGCTTGAATAAGGCAGTCGTCCAAGTAGGGATATATTTGAATTCCTTATTGTCTGCAAAATGCAATTACTGGTGCCAAGCATTTTGTGAACACCCTGGGCACAGTAGATAAGCCAAAGGGCAGTGCGGAGAATTGGCAATGCATTGAGCCAGCTATGAATCTGAGGTATCTTCTGCAAGATTGTCTGACTGGGACATGCAGGTATGCCTCCTTGAGGTCCAAAGTAACTAGCCAAGCCTTCTTGGCCAACATGGGTAGAAGTAGCTGCAGTGTTAACATTTTGAATTTCGGAACATCCAGGAAAGCATTTAGGATTGACAAGTCCAGTATTGGTCTCCAGGCTTTGTCCTTTCTGGGTACCAGGAAAAGTCTTGAGTAAAATCCTTGTCCCTGTTCTTGCTGCGGCACTCTTTGAATAGCTCTCATGTCCATGAGAGCAGAAATCTGTTTTTGTGCCTCTGCCCATTGGTTTTGTGGCAGGTCTGGCATACCTTTTGGTTTTGGAAGGGTGTGAAAGTGGAACCTGTAACCCTGAGAAACAATATTCAGTACCCATTTGTCCTGGGTGATCATGTGCCAATTTTGTGAGAAAAGTGCTAGCTTTTCCCCTAAGGGTGCTGCCAAAAGGTAAGTGCTTGGCATTTGTAGAGGGAAGTCATTGGGACAGTTTCCTATAAGGTTGTGATTTGTCTTCTCCTCCTCTGGGGACTGAAGTACCCCATTGTTTAGGTCTGTATGAGCCTTGGGGCTGAGATCTGCCTCTTGGGAGTCTGTATCTGCCTCTTTGTGGCCTGACACCGGAAAGGACCAATTTTTAGAAGGCCAGTTTCTGCTAAATCTAGGTGGCTGCACCTGTAAGAAATCCTTTACTGTCTGCATTGATTTTGCTTTATCCTCCATTTTCTTTAACACCTCTTCTGCCTTAACACCAAACAAAGTATCACACTGTAGTGGAGCATCCAATAATTTTTCTTTTAACATGATCAGGTAAACTTTGTTCTTTTAACCAAGCATGCCTTCAAATGACAGAGCCTGTAACTGTGGCTCTGCAAGAAGCCTCTAATGAATCAAAACCACGTTGCAGAGTATGCTTTACCACTTGTTCAGCTGCATGCAATAAATCCTGCATTTCCTTATTCTCAGGACATTGAGTTTGTAAGCATTTTCTGTTTTAACAAAGACATTAGGTATTGTTGATATTTAAGCATGTGAAACTGGCAGTTTAAAGCCCTTACAGCTAAAGCAGCAGAAGTGTAAACTTTTCCCCCCATCTATCCAGAGCTCTGGAATCCCTATCAGAGGGGACAGGCAGTGGAAGCCTTAACCCCCTTTGGGACCCTGAGAAATTGTTTCTGGGTCAGCAGCAGGGTTTTTATAAAGAAATTTATGAGAGTCTGGGACCCTGTAGTACCTGTCTGGCTTGACTGGTGCAGGGGGTAAAGAATCAGGAGACAAACTGGATTCAGAGAAAACAACAACAATATCAAGCACAGGGGGGATAGCCAGGGGCCTGTGCTGAGGCAATAAAAGAAAGTCTCTGAGCCTTTTCTTGGACTCTGAATAATCCTGGCTCTCCCAATGGAAATGCTCCCTCATGGTGTGCAAGGTTTCCCCAAAAGAGTAATCCTCAGGCAGACAGGCTGAAGGTATAGATTCTTCTGCATCAGAGTATTCATAGGGAGGGAGAGAATATCCCTGATCTGAAGAGGAATCAGAGGAAATAGAAACCTGGTCAGAGGAGTCAGTCAGTGTCTTCCCTAGGCCTTTTATCAGGAGGGGGATGGGAACCCCTGATCAAAGTAATTAGGTTCTCTGCCATTTTAAGCATCTGTTTCTTTGGCATGGATGACTGTCCAGGAGAATGCTGTACTTGTTTCCTTGTCTTTAATGGTGACTTTGCCTTTGCTGCTGTAGTGGACTTAATAGCAAGCTGTGAAGGTCTGAAAACACCCTCAAAAGCTGATGCCTGCTCAGCAGCTCCAGACCCATCTGAGGGAATAGTTTCCGTAGGCCCAATAACTTGGGTTTCCAGAGGCCTAGGTGTCTCCACGTGGGAGTCTGAAGCGGCCTGTGGCTCAGAGGTAGTGGGTGTCAGGGGCTGCGAAAGCACCTCACTGATAACCGGCGACTGGCCTGGAAGAGGCTTTGTCGGTTCTGGACCTCGGATGCCTGTCCTTTTCTTTGTCTTTGCGTTTTTTTTTATGAATTCCAGTCGTCTGTTGTTTCGACAGCATTATGTAGTTAAATCTTCGGCCAAAGTAATGTAAAGCAAAATCAGACAGACACTTAGTGCATTGGTTGAATCTAGCACAAAACCGACAACTAGCAACGTTGTGGTCAGGGCCTAGGCAAGGAATACAGTAAGAGTGAAAATCCTTATGAGGTATTTGCTTCCCACAAGAAATACAATTGTTAACTTTTACTGACATCAGTCTGGAGCGAGAAAAAGTTTCCCCAACGGGGTACTTAGCTTTATTGAAGTCTTTGGTTCTGAAATTCAATTTCGAAAATCTCAGGAGTCGGCCGACCGGCACTTGCGAACTGCTTTTGCTTCGGGCATCGCTCAGCAAGAAAGACTGAAGAAAAAGGCATCGGCTGCATCTTTTATACCCCTGGCGCACTGACGTCAGGGAAGAGGCGACAGCAACCGACGTCGGACCTAGACTTTGGAATTATGGCTGACTGCGGGTAGCGTGCCAGCAGGATAACCCAAGTGTAATGACTGCAACAGTAAAACACGATGAACATCCGTAAGTACCAGAATAATGAGCAGTAGAACATTAATGCACCATGATACAGGACCAACGACAGGCTTGTTATTAGCCTTAACCTTGGATAGCTTTTAATGTATACTACTCTACAGAATTTCAGAGACATGAAACACTCACCTGAGTAGTGTGATAACAGATCTGAAAAATCTAAGCCAAGGTGGTAAACCACAAACTCTGCCAAAAGAAATGCACCCCGTCCCTTTGTATCTAACCTATAAAATTTATGTCACTACACTAAAGGGTAGTTTGTACCACTACTCAATGAAGACAATTGAGCCAGTTCAATCTGATATGAACATTCCTTTACTGCATACGAGGTAACATCTAGTACAACAATGAAAGCTACACATGTAATAAAACTGTACTTCGGCTTATAGCCTCAACTGTAAGAATTAATGTCTCTCATACAAAATAAGTCCAAACTTTATAGTCTCTTTCTAGTTTACATCAGCAGTTTAGAGAATATGCCAGAATAATAAATCTTTCCAATGAGGCTGGTTTGCTGACAGTTTGTTTCCCACGTTTAAAACATTCCTGAAGAATAACTCCTCGGCACCTCTCTTATCTTGCATGTCCTGTTGGTAGAAACACAGCTGCATACAAGAGTTCATCTTGACCTGCTTGTAAATAATAAATTTCATAAACCACATAGTTTATAAAGATAAAATATTTTACTTCTGATTTCTATTAACAATGAATGCCAAGCTGTACGCCTTTTGCCAAAAGTATAAACTATGTGCACTTGCACTACACTGAAAAGCAGAATATTTATTTTACATTTTCAGACAAATCCACTGAAAGCCATTTTTAACTTGTTCACTGGTAATAGCAGAATATGTCAAATCTCACAATTCCCTCTTTTCAATTAAAAGGAGGAAAATGCCTGTTCATTTGCGACTTCAGTTGAACACATTGAAACATTTTCCAATTTATTCAGGTTAACCATCATGATTTGCTGGATTCTGTAAGTTTTCCACAAATGACAACTTCAATAGCAATTCCAGACAGTTAATATGACTATAATTAACTAAAACTATTACCACAGGATGTATTAAACAATTCAACAAATGTTTTCCTTATGTGGACTAAGCCGTAAAGATATCCCACAAATTGTGAGCAGTTTCTTTTTTGGTCTTTTCAGCCAAATTAAGTAATTTATCTTTTGTAACGATGCTCAATGCTTCATAATACAGAATACTTTTTTTTCCCAAATACTCTGAGAATCTTAGTATTGTTCATTATTTTCCTTAAATTATCCAAAGATACAGATATATTGGAAAGCTGTATTAAATCATAACTCCAACTTATGGAAGTGTTTACGTCTATGGTTTTAGTAAACACACAGCTCTGATTATTCCATTTAAGGAAATCAACATGTGATAAACATCCTACAAAAGGTAATTTTAAATTATGACCTGCAATGGTCCACTTACATAAGTTAACAGAATGCTACAGTAAGCATGGTTCATAGATAGGTGAATGTTGTCCACAAATTAATCCATTTTGAGTCTGTGTACAACACTCGGTTTTGTGTTTTCCCCCTCGTATCTATATGATTACCTTCAAATTGTGGCAACCAATACTCATGTCCTTCTGGAACTAGAAGTGACACAGGTAATACCGTAAATTGACAACAGTGGTATCAGTAACATTATAATGTGAAAACTGTCCTGTGTAGTGTTGCAGAGTACAATATGTTACTTCAGTATATAATTGTCGCTAAACATTTTCATTCTGTAATATCAGTTCAATTTGTACATTATTCTTTTGAATATCCACATACAAAGATTGCAAAGTGCATTTTGTCCAATTTACAAAAGTAGTCATGTTACCATCAAATTTTAACTGATGCAACTGCATAGCATTATCGTTGTTTAAAAATTGCTGCTGGTAGTTTATATTATGCAGGTGTGCCTTCCAAATGTCTGGATTCCAAGATGCTTGTAAATGTACAATCTGAGAGATATATTCCCCCACTGTTTTTAAATGATTAGCTAGAATTTTAATATTAGCTGCATTAATAACTCTAATACCTGTGCCTAGGCCTTCTAGCAGAGTATTATACCAAGATCTTTTGTATTGGCATTTGCCTGTGTCTGGGAATGTAATGTTAAACTGTACTACAACCTTTTCATAATGTGTCTACCCTTTTTACAGGTAGAAGGAATTTTAACCAAATGGTCTGTATGAACAGAGTAGGTTACCTGTTAACATTGATAGAACATATGCTTAATGCATGCTGGCTGTAATGACTGTGGTATTAGTACATATAGTTGTACCCACCTTTAGCTGGGGGTAATGTCAATTTTGATGGCATACCAAGGTCCATCCGCTAGAGTTAACTTTAGTAACTGTGGCCTTTTCAATTGAGCATTAACCTGCAAACATATTAAGCATTTAACTGCGGATGCCAATACTTGTTCTTTACAATGGGCTATGACTTTTGTGTGCCTAAATATCCCATTACCTGATGATTAAACTTCACTAACTGTCGTGCCTGTTGGTACGGAATAGAAGGAAGACTAGAACAGTCTTCAAAACATTTTGCATAATATTGCCCTGGACTGTCTCCTACAAGAGTACATTTTAGTAATTTGTCTTTCAGTCTAAACTTAGTCTCTACTCTACAGCAAATCATGTTGCAACTTTTGAGCTGAAAATGTCTGTATGGTATGTACTGCAGTAGTTGTATCTGGCACACCAGAAAGGTGTTTTGTATGATGCAATTGCATTCCTTCCCTGGCTGCATTTTATGCCATGTGATCTGCATAGTTATTTAACTGAAAAATCTAATTTGTAGTTTCTTGATGAGCTTTTACCTTAAATGCTGTAGTAACCCACAATGGACTGGCTATGAACTGAATTCCAAATATTCTAACACAGAAGCATGCTTGAATGGTTTGCCTATATTATCAACAAACCCTCTCCTTGCCCATGTAGACATATGCAGCTGCAGAAAATTAACTACGTATGTACTGTCTGAAGAGAAAAAAAAATTATTTATATTCCATGAAGTTAGAAAAGTAATACTTATCTCCTGCCTTTACTACAATTTACTTGACACTAAATAACGCCAACCAATTTGCAAAACACTGCTTGACGGACATCATTAATAAGTTTATTTAACGGAGTCTCATTTACCAAAGCCTGTATGGCATAATGCGGTGTCTGTACTGTAATGTGTAATGTTTTTGGAAAAAGCTGTCAAGTATTTAGTTTGTTTTAAACCCCAGTAAATGGCCAAAAGTTGCTGAATGCACAGGTGATATTTTCTCTCAACATGTGTCATTTATTTTACTGAAGAATGTAAAGTCTTTTTCATTTTAACATCAGAGCCGTGAGGCCACTCCTGTAAAAGCACAACAGAGTGTGTGTTGGGTTCAGCTGCTGCCTGTAACACAAAGGGACGTGTTAAACTTGAAGGTACTAGCTCTGCAGGCTTGGCCAATGCTGCCTTTAAATTGGAAAAAAGCTGCATTTTTCTTTGGTTCTTACTCCAGAAAGGGTAATTCTTTCTGACTAAAAAGGATGTCATGACATGAATTTTACCTTTTTACTTTTAACCTGAGACCCTGCCTCTTGCAGTGTTTGATGGACCTGTATAGGTTCATAGGTTCATACTAGGCTATCTGCCCTAGTGCATTTATAAGCCTAGCCAGAGTGTGTTTGGCTTTCGCCACCCATTTTAAATTAATTTTGCTATGCCCTTTTTCGAGGTTAGTATACTGTGCCTCTGTCTAACAGTGACACAGAAGTGATACCCGGGGTAAACCTACGATCTCCCATCCACTCAAGATTCCTCTTGAAGAGAGTCAATGAGGGACTCTGCCTAACCTGGACTGGGATTTTATTCCAGAGTGAAGGGAGCCTCTGGGTTATGAATCTGTCCCTCCAGCATGTCCTATTTACTTCAGTGCTGAGGTTCAAGTCTCTCGGCGGCTTCGATGGGATTTGGATTTTCTGAGGTGCAGCATGTCCATTAATTCCGGGTTGGACATGGCTTTATAAGTCAGGCACAGATCGCCTCTGAGCAGGCGGTATGCCACTAAGTAGAGCTGGAGTTTCTTTAACCGGGCAGCATATGGCATCTGTTTGAGCCCTATGATCCTCTTGGTGAGGTACTTTTGGGGTCTTTCCAGTTGCTGCAGTTGTCTGGTAAGGTACATCCCAAAAGGGGCATTGTACTCAATTCATGGGCCTGATGAGGGATGAGTAAAGAGGCACGATGACCTCCCCTGATCTAGATGCGAATCCCTTCATGATTAGGTGAGCTATATAAAATGTTTTTCTAACCACTTTGGCCACGTGGTTGTCAAATGAGAGATTGCTATCAACTTCGGTCCCCAGGTCCCCAATTACTTCTGTACTTAATGGATTACCACCTATATGGTAATTTGTGGGCACTTTGTTTTTGCCAAAGGGGATGACTATACACTTTTTGGCGTTTAGCTTGAGGCCATGGCTCTGGCACCAGTTGACTGTTTCTATGAGGCCCTTTTGGAGGATGCTTGTGTCGGCTGGAGAGTCTATTATGGCACCCAGTTTGCAGTCATCTGCGAACTTAGTTAGCCACAGTCCTTCCGTGTTGGCCTGTACCTCCGAGAAACATATACCGAACAAGAGAGGTCCCAGGACTGAGCCTTGGGGGATGCCACTTGTAACTGGTTTGGAGTCTGACATGGCTCCAGCAATTCTAACCATGTGGGTTCTGTCCTTGAGCCAGTTTGCAACCCATCTAGTGACATAGGGGTTTATATTTAAGCTGGTGAGCTTATCTATAATGCCCGAGTGGGGTATTGTATCGAAGGCTTTTGCGAGGTTCAGGTAGGCTGTGTGGACCACCTTCCCCTCGTCAATGGCCTTGGTGACTGTTTCAAAGAAATCAACCAGGTTTAAGAGGCAGGATATCTGCCCTTAAAGCCGAACTGGGTAGGATCCAGTGTCTGTGGGTCCCCAATATCTTTATTTATGAGGACCATGATGATCCTTTCCATAGCTTTGCAGACCAAGCTAGTCAGGCTTATGGGGCGATAGTTTCCAGGATCCGTTGAGGCACCACCTTTGTGGAGAGGGACCACTGTTGCTGTACGCCACTCTTTGGGTACATATCCTGTAGTAAGGCTGAGATTAAACAGTAGTTTTATGTTTGGGTTTAGCTCTTCTTGGAGTTCATGTAGGGCAGCCGGGACACCGTCTGGTCCCATTGATGCTGTGTTTTTGCTTTGGAGAGGGCAGCTCTTACCTGAGCATCTGAGATGTCAGGGGCAGCACTCTGCTGGGATAGATATTTGCCCTTTTGGTGGGGGTTTCGCTGAACCTGTCAGCTAGGATGTTGGCAATGTCTGTGGGTTCGGTGTATTTTTTGTCATTTTGGACTAATTCTGAGCATATCTGGGAATTCCCACCCAGGTTCCTAACATAACTAAAGAAAGCCTTGTGATTATCCTTAGTGTCCTGTGCAATTTTTCTCTCGAAGCTGGCCTTAGACGATTTTATGAGTGCCCGTAGTTTTTTGCTAATACTGATCAGAGATGCCTTCCCTTTTTGGGATTTTGCTCTATCAAGTAGTAGCTTCCTCCTATTGTATAGTTTTGTTTATGGCTGGGGTCCACCAGACAGGACGTCTGCCTTTGGAGGATTGGGTATTGGTTTTATTTGGGATTGCATGATCCATGCATTCCTGAAGGTGTTCATAGAAGGTGTTTATAAAGGATTCTGCGGTATGGGCCATATTTTTCACAGGCCCAGGGGCTTTGAAGGATTCCACCTCGGTTTTGAGGAGTGTGAAATTTGCTTTAGAGAAGTTTTTCACTGTGGTTTTCAGGGCAGGGGGTGGAGTCGGGATGTGAATATCCAGTGAGATTAGTTTATGGTCTGATCTTACCAGTGAGGGATACACTTCTGGTCTGGAGCACAGAGTCCCCATGTTGGTGATGATCAGGTCCAGTATGTTTTCCCCTCTTGTGGGAGTGGTAACAAGTTGTTCCATAGCATTTGAGTTTATAAATTCTAGGAACCTTTGGGCTAGGGTGTTGGAGCTAGAGTAATGCTCCCAGTCTATGTTTGGGTAGTTGAAGTCGCCCAATATAATGGTGTTTGGAGAGACCTTCATATTTTCCAGTGTTCTCAGGAAGGCCAAGTGGGGTTCCTGGGTGTGGGAGGGTGGTCTGTAGCAGGCTATAAACTGGAAGGCAGTTTTACCCACTGTTAGTTGCACATGGATAGTCTCTGATGCTTCATGCTGTGCCACCAACCTGGAGGTGTGGGTATCTTTGACGAATATTGATACTCCCCCTCCTTTTGTAGTACGGTCCAAGTTTTGGGGCTGAAAAGTATGGTATGAGGTATAACGTGGTAGTGCTGGGGTGCTCTCGGGATCCTTGAACCAGGTTTCTGTTACTGCACAGATATCGATGTTCTCCATGCTAAGGAGAGTTTCGTCGTGCATCTTGAGGTTTAGACTTCTGGCATTGAGTAGCATTACTCTTAGTTTCTTATCCCTTGTGATACCTATGGAGGTGGGTTTGTCTTTTCAGCCTTGCCTAAAAAAGACACTATGGGGGTAGCAAGAGCCTTTGCCAATATCCAAAAGCCCAGGGGTGACAGGTGCAAGCCGTCCCTAGCGAAGCATCATGGCTTGTCGAGCATGTCATCCCAGGCTGACAGGCATTGGATCCCCTTTGAATGACACCAATACTTAAGCCAATTGTTGAAATTGATCATCTTGTCATCATATTGTGGCATCATTCTTGGTGAGGGTAAGATGCTACTCAAGGTCAGGGTCATACCGGCCTGGGCTACATGCTCAGAGAGCTCCTCTATGTCTCTTTTCATGTAGTCCAGGCAGGTACGTCTCAGGTCATTCACACCAGCATGGACAATGACCGAGTCATATTTGTACTTGCCTTGGAGTGACCTGAGTGCTTGTGTTACGAGGCGGATCCTAGCGCCCGACAGGCAGCTAACCGTGACCTTCTCCTTGTTCAGCCTGGTGAGCAGGACGTCAGTGTGCCTGACAATAGAGTCACCTATTACAAGTGTATCAGGTGTGTTGTTTAGCCTTAAGGGCTGTTACTGTTCGGCACACTGGCTTTGTGTGCTATGTGTTGCACGAGTTTTGTTTTGGGGTAGCGGTTGCTTGGGTGTCTGCTTTGGAGGTCTCTGCTGCTTAGGCAGATTTTTATTTAAAGCCTCCAAGTATGTTTTTGTGCGTTTATGTGTTTGGTTTGCTGTCGTGGTAGGTCTATGTGAGATTGGAATTGTAGTGAGTGTGGTTTCCTTCTCCTCCTGAATGGTTTCGCCAGTACCGAGTTGAGAGAGCTTAGCCTCCAGTATGGCTATATGGTTGCATCTCTCATGTGTTGGAATTTGTTGGGAAGAGGAGAGGGTTGTCTGTGTACATGAGGCAGTTGTGACATTGTCTCAAGATTCCGAGATTCACCAGCTGGACTGGAGAGGAGATTGACAATTGACCTTTGGACATGCTAGAATAGTATTGGGAATTCCTTTATAATTGAAAAAAAAGGGCCAAAGGGGAACGAGGTACTCAAGGGGAGTTTGTGAGGGTGTAGTGCTTTTAATATTTTACTGCTGACTTATATAATTGCTTTAGTGAGCAAGTGCCAGGTAACTTGAATGCAATGTGTTTCAGGTAACTTAAATGCAAAAACGACAAACAGTAACTTTCTTTCAAGTGAAACAAGGAAATAAGTACAGTAAGCAATGCAGATATCACTAGGGATCCACAGAAGCGCTGAAAAGCCGCGTTTTAGGTGGAATAAGCGTTTCAGGGAAATAACAAGCAAACAAACAAGCAGCATACAAATAAAGCTAGATTCAGCAGGCCTGGATCTAGTCTATGCTACAGCAAACAAGGTGTACCAATTTCAGTAAGAAACAGTTCAAATATGCAGGCACTATAAGCCTTTAACCAGAAATTCCCAGCTCAGAAGGGCAGAGTCCAGCCTCTCCTCCCACAAGAGTGCAGACCACGAACCTTCTTAATGAAACATAACTGGCCTAAAGCCCAAGTGCTTAAACCAGAACTAATACACTTTTAGAATAACAGACACTGAGCCCTCAATCAGCAGTTCCCAACTTAGAAGGATGTAAGCTACCTGTTCTGCCACTACAGTGCAGACCACAAGCCTTCTTAATGTAAAACAACTGGCATGAAGCCCAAGTGCTTAAACCAGAAAGAATACACTTTTAGAATAACAGACACTGAGCCCTCAATCAGCAGTTCCCAACTTAGAAGGATGTAAGCTACCTGTCCTGCCACCACAGTGCAGGCCACAAATCTTCCTAATGTAAAACAACTGGTCTGAAGCCCAAGTGCTTAATCCAAAAGACTTAGAATGATAGCTACACTTTAATCAAGTTACTACCAAGCAGTAATAAATACAACTGAATACTTTAAAGAGTGCCTGGATTTGTGCTCAGGTTATACAAACAAAGCTAGATTCAGCAGGCCTGGATCTAGTCTATGCTACACCAAACAAGGTGTACCAATTTCAGTAAGAAGCAGTTTAGATATGCAGGCACTATAAGCCTTTAACCAGAAATTCCCAGCTAGACGGGCAGAGTCCAGCCTCTCCTCCCACAAGAGTGCAGACCAAGAACCCTTCTAATGTAAAATAACTGGCCTGAAGCCCAAGTGCTTAAAACAGAATTAATACACTTTTAGAATAACAGACACTGAGCCCTCAATCAGCAGTTCCCAACTTAGAAGGATGTAAGCTACCTGTCCTGCCACCACAGTGCAGACCACAAACCTTCCTAATGTAAAACAACTGGTATGAAGCCCAAGTGCTTAAACTAAAAGGCTTAGAATGAGTTACACCAAGCAGTAAATACAACTGAGTATTTTAAGATGACGCAAAAGCAAAATAAAGTAGGAAGAAACACAAATACAGTAAAAGCAGATTTTTTTTTTTTTTTTTTTTTTTGAGTGAGCAAATGAGATGGGCCCAGGAGTTACAGGACAGAAACAAGTGCAAATGCAGGCCTTCAAATCAGAAAGTTGAGAGAGATGGAAGACCGCCCAAATGGCCAATAACTACAAATTCTGGGCCAGAACCACTCCTTATGTGGTTAGACAGGTTACCTAGTGCTTAACCACTCCCACTGATAAGCCAGAAGGCTTCCCTCCAACACAGAAAGGCTTGGGGGCACAGAAGCTTACAAATAGTCCTGGATACAGCAAATCTGTATCTGGAACACTAATTACTGGAAAGGTAGGAAACAGGCTTGCAATTACAATCACTAGCTAAATGCTGTTTTTTTGTTTCAGACCCAATTAATGTATGTTTGCCCTTTGGCCGTTACCTACCCTCCCTTTTTGTAAAGGGACCAGCATATTTTAACTGTATACCATAGCCCATGTATTGACTGTACTCGTAGTATTTACTTGCAAACAGATTATTACTGTTTTTGCTGGAGTCTGTGCTATTTTTCATGCTAGCATATGATTACAAAATATTGTAAGAAAGAAGAGAGATACATTTGCTGTTACCTGCCTTTTGCTGCACTTTGAAAAGAAAATACATGCATGTCAGTCTTGTGACATCATGTCTTTACTGCGTTTACTGTAGTAAATCATTTTCTAACAGTGTAGTTAACTGCTGTTACTTTAACTCTTTACTAGCCAGATTATATTTGTCAGTATTCTGTTCTGCTGACTTTAAAGGTCTTATGCACTTCTGAAAAAGTGTTTACATATGTTGTCTGAACTTTCTGAACTCACTCAATGTCTTAGAAGTTAATTAAACCTGTTTGTCAGTTTACCATGAACCTAGTCTCTGTTCTTATCTGTTTTGTAATGTGCAGTGCTTTTATGTCACTTTTGCTGTATATAAGCCATGAAACGCTGAGGAATAAAATTCCAGAAGCAACGCTCGAGTGCATCACTGCATACAGTGCCTACAGTTTTAAGAACCCAAGCTTCAAATGTAATCATGTTATTAAAAATACCCTTCTGTTCATCTCACTTAGGGAGAGTTTTTAACATTAGCTAAATGTGCTGTTTTAGCAGCCTCAGATTTGTGTCTCTGAGCTTCTGGTCTCCTCTTTTGCAACAATTATGTCATGCTGTGTGGCAGCCAGTTGCCTATCATATGTTTATTGTAAACAAACAGTTAACCCTTTTATTATACAAATAGCTTTACTGCCATGTTTAATAACAGTATGTCTTAATTTTAGTCTGTGAGACTTTTAAAAACTGAGAAAATTCTTTTGTACATTTAGTAGTGTCAGCATGTATTTTACCAGACACATTGCATTTATTACAGTAAATCTAAAAGTGACCCATGAGGTCAAGATAAACTCCTGGAAATTAGACTGTAAAGTACAAACTTTGACATTTACATTGCCCTCTAATAAATCTTTAGAAATAGGAACCATTGTCTGTGCTTTAAGCATTAAACTTGGTTGTGTTCCAGGTTTTGTACAATATGTTTATGACAAGGCATGCAAAAAGCAACATTAAAGTAAAACATTTCTGTACATTCAGTGACACTTCTGCCCAATGTAGTAAAGGCTTACAGGTGCTAACATGCTAATTATACTATGTATTTAAATAATTCCACACATCTACATATGATTCAGATACATTAACAGTAAAATACTTGGTGCACTTCTTGGCATTTTCATGACTTGCATTCATTGTTAAAAGAAAAACAGAAGAAAATATTTACCACAAATGTTTGGGACAAGGTGATCAGGCTTGACACGAAGATCAGTTGTGGAAGAATTTTCTGCTGTCAGTCACTAGATGCTGGTGAAGTTGGGACTAGGAGTGGGACCCACCTCTTGTATCTCACCAACTGTCTGAAGAAAAATTACTGTACTGCCCTGTACTGCACCGCAGTGCTTTCATCCGCCAGGCAATGGATGAAGTAGTAGGAAAAAAGAAGAGTCTACTCAAAAGAACAACTATGCAGGAATGTCACACTGAGAGGTACCTCTGCAGGTCACACACCTCCCTGTTTCGTTCGAACTGGCCTGGTCTCGCCACTGTAAAATTTATGTCATTATACTGAAAGGTAGTTTGTACTATTACTCAGTGAAGACAATTGAGCCGGTTCAATGTGATATGACATTCCCTTACTGCACACGAGGTAACATCTAGTATAACAATAAAAGATACACATGTAACAAAACCATACTTCAGCTTACAGCCTCAACTATAAGAATGGTTCTCATACAAAAGTCCAAACTTTATAGTCTCTTTC